>NC_050194.1:7039883-7257383 GCF_008315115.2 Sander lucioperca | reverse complement strand
CAACAAAAATATGGTGTTTTTTGAAAATTAAACCATGTAAACCTATTCTGATATAACCTCTAAATACAGTTATGAACCTGAAAATGAGCCTAATGTGAGCACTTTAAGATGTTTAAGTTTAAGATGTTTATGGCAGTGGTAGTCAGCCAGATCTACGTCCCACTCAAAAAGTCTGATTCCTACTCTGTTAACCCACTGCTACAGTGTTTACATGACATTAAAGCTTGGATGTCTTTAAATTTTCTAAATTTTAATGAAAAAAGACAGAAGTCATGGTCTTTGGTGGCTCTTCTGTGATCCCCCCCAGTCGATCTGGGTTCTCTGGCACAGTATCGCAAGCCAATTGTGACAAATTTTGGGGTAAAAGTGGACTCAGACCTCAAATTTGACAGCCAGATTAAAGCTGTGGTGAAGTCCAGCTTTTTCCAGTTAAGGCAGCTGGCAAAAATCAAACCAGTCCTTCAGAGACAACACTTTGAGACAGTAATCCACGCCTTTGTGACCACTCGGCTAGATTTCTGTAATGCACTTTATATAGGGGCTAGTGGGTCCTCCATTGCTCATCTTCAACTGATACAAAATGCTGCTGCAAGTCTTTTAACTGGCACACGCAAGTACGAGCACATTTCACCTATTTTAGCTTCACTCCACTGGTTGCCTGTCCATTTGAGGATTCATTTTAAAATTCTTTTATTTGTTTTTAAAGCCTTGAATGGCCTTGCCCCACCTTACCTCTCTGAGCTGCTGCACCCCTACACTCCCAGCCGATCTCTCAGGTCAGCTGACCAGTTGCTCCTGATGGTCCCTAAAGCAAGGCTTAAGCTCAGAGGGGACCGAGTGTTTGCCGTTGCTGCTCCAAAACTTTGGAATGGACTGCCTCTGCACATTAGACAGGCCTCCTCTCTGTCTAATTTAAAAAAATCTTCTTAAAACCCACCTCTTTTCTTTGGGTTTTAACACTAGGTAGAGTGTTGATCTTATGTGTATACTTGCATATTTGTAATGTGTTTGTCATATTGTATTTTATTTATTCTACTTATTTCTGTTTTATCTTTTTGTGCAGCACTTTGGAAACCTTGTGTTTGTTAAAATTGTGCATATTTATACTTTATATATAAATAAAGTGGATTGGATCGGATTGGATATATCCTTGATGTTCCACTTCCGGGATTGCTCCGTTGCTGACGGAAATTCCGCCGGATTTCACTCATTTAGGCCGGATATCCGTTGCCTTGGGCTTCCTTTCTGTTGGCATTTTAAACTGTGGTTGATTTCTGAGGACTATGGTTAACTGCTCCTCAGATCTCTGCAGGGTAAATCCAGACAGCTAGCTAGACTATCTGCCCAATCTGAGTTTTCTGTTGCACGACTAAAACAACCTTTGAACGTGCACGTTCCACCAAAACAAGTTCCTTCCCGAGGCCATTTTGCAGCGGCGCCGTTGCTCCATATGGCACTTAGCGCCGCCCAATACGATTGTGATTGGTTTAAAGAAATGCCAATAAACCAGAGTATGTTTTTCTCCCATTCCGGAATGCTGTGTGGACCAGCCAGACCCTCCTCCGCAGCGCTGTGGAAGAAGGTCTGGCAAAGCAAGACTACGGCAGTGGGAATTAAGGATTGTTTTAAAGTGGGGTTTTTTTTCGGCTAGAGGGACTTTATAGCGGCGGAGTCACGGTTTGGTGCAAGCTCGGTACAGGGAGGACTTCTTTTAAACAGACAGTAATGCAAGTGTCAAAGACGGATCAAATCCTCTTGCTGGTGACTGAGGTAGCATTTGCCCTAGTCTATTTTGTTTTCTTCTACATGCTTATGCTCTCCATCTCCTTCCTAAAACTTTGATCTTTGGTTTGTCTTCCTCCTGATTATATTCTTGTTGTTCCCTCTCCTCTTTTCTAGGAGGTAACCCTGGTTGTGGAGAAACAGGTGAGGAAACTCCCCAGGGTTTCTCTGGTCGCAGACAACATCAGCAATGAATCCAATCAGAGCATCAGTCCAGCTACCAGCCGGCTAAGGATCAACAGCTGCTCGACCATTACTACTACTGCAAACACCATCTCTGACCGGCCCAGGGACTACAGCTTTGTCACCGACGGTAGGAAACCTCAGTGTCTACGGCTGGGACGATACGCTTTTGTCCCGATTGGATTCTTTCACGATACATGGGTGCCGATTAGATTTGTATTGCGATTGTCATTCATTGTGAATCTAGAAGTATTGCGATTCCATCGTATTGAGTATTGCGATTTTCGGTAACACTTTACTTGAAGGTATCTACATAAGAGTGACATGACACTGTCATGAACACATGACACTGTCATGACACATGGACCCTAACCCTAACTCTAACTCTAACTCTAACCATAACTTGTCATGACAAAAACCGAATGACACTTACTAAAAGAAGCGTTATGTCATAAACGTTAATTTAAGAAGTTGAATAATACGCTTTTAGAGACAATATATCATGAGACATTTCTAAAAACTAACTGTTTTCTAAAAAATAATGCACATCACATGTCAGCCAGTCAGTCTGACATTTATTTCATTTGTAAAGAAGAACATAACATGGATTTTCTGCATTTTCTGCTTTCGGTCTGTTTTGCTGGAAACGGATATGATGTAGTCACCGTCGGCGGTAGCATGTAAACAGAAAATATTTAGGTGAATCAGGTTTTTCTTTATGGAATTGGTTAAAAAAAAAAAAAAATATATATATATATATATATATATATATATATATATATATATATATATACACACACACACAGTTGTGTTCAAAATAATAGCAGTCCAACATCACTAACCTCATAAATTTTTTGGTAGAAATTATATTTCTACATGGCAAATAATTTACTAGTAAGTGTTGTATAGTCATAGAAAACCAACAGACCCAACAGTCATGACATGCATGCTGCTCATTCTGTGTAATTGAATCTGTAATTGAAGGTGCATGTTCAAAATAATAGCAGCATTGTGTTCAACTAGTGAGGTGATTGATTCTGTGAAGAAACAGGTGTCAGTTATGGCCCATATTTAAGGAAGGAATGAAGCAAATGTTGTGCATGCTGGTTATAGTGCATTTCACACTGAAATACTCAGCAAAATGGGTCGTTCCAGACATTGTTCTGAGGAACAGCGGACTTTGATTAAAAAGTTGATTGGAGAGGGGAAAACGTATAAAGAAGTGCAGAAAATTATAGGCTGCTCAGCCAAAATGATTTCAAATGCCTTGAAATGGCATCCAAAGCCTGAACGACGTGGGGAAAAACGGTCAACTACCATTCGAATGGATTGAAGAATAGCCAAAATGGCAAAGGCTCAACCAATGATCAGCTCCAGGAAAATCAAAGAAGACTTAAAGTTACCTGTGAGTACTGTTACGATCAGAAGAAGGCTATGTGAAGCAAAGCTATCAGCTAGAAGCCCCCGCAAAATCCCATTGCTGAAAAAAAGACGTACTGAATAGATTGAAATTTGCCAAAGGACACGTTGACTGGCCAAAGGAGAAATGGGGCAACATTCTGTGGACTGATGAGAGCAAAATTGTTCTTTTTGGGTCTAGGGGCCGCAGACAGTTTGTCTGACGACCCCCATTCACTGAATTCAAGCCACAGTACACTGTGAAGACAGTAAAGCATGGTGGTGCAAAAATCATGTTATGGGGATGTTTCTCATACTGTGGTGTTGGGCCTATTTATCCCATACCAGGGATCATGGATCAGTTTCAATACATCAGAATACTTGAAGAGGTCATGTTGCCTTATGCTGAAGAGGAAATGCCTTTGAAATGGGTCTTTCAACAAAACAATGACCCAAAACACACCAGAGAGCGAGCAAAGTCTTGGTTCCAGATGAATGAGATTGATGTTATGGAGTGGCCAGCCCAATCCTCAGACTTCAATCCCATAGAAAACTTGTGAGGTGACATCAAAAATGCTGTTTCTGAGGCAAAACCCAGTAATGCAGAGGAATTGTGGAGTGTAGTTCATTCGTCCTGGGCTGGAATACCTGTTCACAGGTGCCAGAAGTTGGTTGACTCCATGCAACACAGATGTGAAGCAGTTCTCAGAAATAATGGTTATGCAACTAAATATTAGTGCAGTGATTCAAAGTAAAGCAAACCCTTGAGACATTTGAGAGAAAAATGCAAATACTGCTATTTTTTTGAACAGCGTAATATTCCTTTTTCTTCACTTTCTGTAAAAGTATAACACAAACTTGATCAATTTTGGTCATGTTTTGATTTGGAATTGAATGTGCAGTGTCCCCAATGCATTGATATTATGGAATAAAAAGCTATTTTAAGGATTTTGAGCATTATTCACTTTTTTAAACACACTGCTATTATTCTGAACACAACTGTATATATATATATATATATATATATATATATATATATATATATATATATATATATATATATATATACACACACACACACACACATCGATTCTGGAGAAAAGAATCAATTTTAAAAATCGTCGCAAGAAAAATCACGATACATACATGAATCAATTTTTTCCCCCATCCCTGGCTATTAGTTTAGGTTTAAGCCAATGGACTTTTGATTTAAGTGAACAAAATACATACTGTATAAGTGCCTGGAGAAACTAAGAAAGCCCAGGATCTCTTTCTGGGAACCCATACTGAATACAAATGGATCAGTGCAGTTTCCTCACAGAGACAGAACGTTATGTCACAAAAATCTACCGAGAAAGAACCTGCGTGAGAGAGCCTGTCAACTCTAAGCTGTTTTGTGCATTAATACCCAGGTTAGTCTGGTTACTTCAAGGTGAACCTTCAGACACTTCGTTCTCTTGGTTCTGATCTTCCTTACTGACTCTGACCTTCCTCTTCTTATCCCCCCTGGCCTCCTTTATCCTTCGGCGTGTCCTATATCTGTCGGTTCACGTCTCTCCTCTTTCCTCTCACATGTTTTAAAGCAACACTAAAGCACTTTTCCCGCTTCGGTCCCCCTACAGGTTGGAAGTGGAATTGTCCATTACCGCTGTCGTAATGTCTCATTATGTCTCATTCGAACTACAAATCCGCTACCTGATCTGGCAAACTTGCATAATGTAATATAATGGACAATTTCACTTCCAATCTGTAGGGGGACTGAAGTGGGAAAAGTTCTTTAGTGTTGCTTTAACTAGAGCTGTCAATAGATACAAATATTTCATTATTATTCGCGTGATTGTCCATAGTTAATTGCGATGAATTAATCACACATTTTTTTATCTGTTCAAAATGTACCTTAAAAGGTCCTATGACATGCTGCTTTTTGGATGCTTTTATACAGGCCTCAGTGGTCCCCTAATACTGTATCTGAAGTCTCTTTTATATAGGCCTCAGTGGTCCCCTAATACTGTATCTGAAATCTCTTTTATATAGGCCTCAGTGGTCCCCTAATACTGTATCTGAAGTCTCTTTCCCAAAATTCAGCCTTGGTGCAGAATTACAGCCACTAGAGCCAGTCCCACAATGAGCTTTACTTAGGATGTGCCATTTCTGTGTCTGTAGCTTTAAATGCTATTGAGGAGGAGAGGGGGGGGCAAGGTGGAGGGTGGGGGTGTGGCCTTGACCAACTGCCATGCTTCACTTGTTTGCAAGCCATGATGTCTCTCTCTTTCTCATGGGCGGGCCAAATTCTCTGGGCGGGCAAAGCAGAGAAAGGGGAGGTAACCTTTCCCCTTATGACATCATAAAGGGAAGATTCCAGATCGGCCCATCTGAGCTTTCATTTTCTCAAAGGCAGAGCAGGATACCCAGGGCTCGGTTTACACCTATCGCCTTTCTAGCCACTGGGGGACCATAGGCAGGCTGGGGGAACTCATGTTAATGTTAAAAAACCTCATAAAGTGAAATTTTCATGCCATGGGACCTTTAAAATGATATATGTCAAGTATGTATTCTCTTATTAACATGGGAGTGGACAAATATGCCTGCTTTATGCAAATGTATATATATTTGCCATTGGGAATCAATTAACACCCTAAAATCTCATAGCAGTGAGTGTTTCCCCCAGAAAAGTTGTTTAGCAGGGTGGCAAGTGTCTTTTTTGACTTGGGCCCGGCTGGGGGCCAGTCAAAGACTGATGGCAGCATTAATGTAGAGCCCAATAGAGCTCAACAGTCCCGCCCTTCCTCCGAGAGACCTTGGGTTCCGGAAGTAAATTTCCCATTCATTTTTCCCAATGACATCTGGAAAAATCCGTACATAAAGAGTTTTAGACCATGCCTTAGGCTAACCAGCTACGACGTGACTCATAAGCATACAACATATAATTTCGACTGAAAAAACGAACAGAAAATTAAAAAAAAGTCAAAAGGTACAAGACTGTGTACATAGTTTTATTATCGAGCGAAGGAACTACTCATCCCATAAACCACCGCGCACCACTGAAGAAAGGAAGCTACATTAGTTTAGCTAACAGCTAATACGGCTAACTGCTAGCTGAGACAGCATGTAATAACTTTAAAAGACTCGAAATAAAACATGAAAATAACCATTAAAATATAACAGCTGTTACGTCAGCTGTAGCCAGATTTACCCAGTGTTTAGTTTGAGTTAACGTTATTTTAGACTGAATCAAGCTGTCAGCTAGCGGTTAGCCAAATTAGCTGTTAGCTAAACTAACGTTAGCTTCCCGGTGGAGGCTAACGGCAGAAGCGTGGAACCGATCGATCGTGTTTCGTGCGGTGTCGTCAATCCTCGTAAAACAGGATTATCATTTTGGGCATGCGCATGATGGATCGTGCAGGCAGCTCCCCCTCCTCACCAGCATGAGTTCCACCAATCAAAGACATCACTGTGGGATTGTGGGATTGTTCAGGATTGTGGGTAATGAAGTACTTATCCAAGACATCGCGAATAAAAGACATTTATCTCAAAACAAGGTTGGTGCCCCATGAACTTTTGGCATCTATATGAGCATATACAATCGCTTATTCATGTCGTAGCTGGTTTTAAGTCTACCATCGACAGTTACGATTTTATGGCTTATACTCCAATTTGTCAATGGAGAAATTGCATTGTATTTTTACTTAAGGAACCCGCTTTGGGCGGGACTGTTGAGCTCTATAGTTTCTGTGAAAATAGAATCATGGATAGAATCGCAAAATTGAGAATTTTTCACAGGGCCCTACATTAAGTCAGCGCTAAAACCTAACTGGAGATTTGAAAATATGACTGTCTAAGTTTCCAACTGAGCTGCCTCGCTGTAACTGTAGTGGTTTAAAAAACATTAAAATACATTGAAATATAATTCCCAGTGGCTTAGGCCTGGTGGGGGGCAACTCAGACCCAGTGGGCCACCAGGCTTTGCAACACACTGGAGGAAACCCTGGCAGTGTTTCTGTTATTATTATTGTTTTTTAAACTTGAAAATCTGTTGAAGTCACATATTTAAATCTCTCCGGTCATAATCCCTCTACAGTGTAGGCACCCGGTCTCTCTGTCTGTAGTTCAAAAAACGACCATGTTGTGCACATCAATGTAGTTGCTGGTGCAAGACAAAAAAAGTAAATGTTTAAACAAGTTTAAGTCCGCACAACATCTTAATGCTCCGAAAAAATACGTTAATAGTGCAAAATAAGGCACACAACGTTTCGGCCGACAATTTGGCCTTCCTCAGGTGTTGACCGTGTAGGTCGATTTTGCAAGCAGCTTATAGCGCCCCACAATTACATTTCAATTTAGGTGGCGACCTCTCATGGTTGAAGTAATTATCGCAAGATTTGATACTATGAATAAAATTGAATTGAATTGATATCCAACACACGCTTTGCTCCTCTACATGGCAGTGTAAGCCATCAGCTCTGCTCCGCTCACTCTTTAGCTTTGCCATGCCTGTTGCTGGACTGCTCTCCCGAAAACAATGCTGTAACCGCTGCAGTCACTTGCGACCACTGCTGCTGCTGTTGATAAGCATTTCATAGGACACACCTACCGCCATATACAGTAGCATCCACCTGTAGGCTTTCAGTCTTATTTTTCTCTGTGGGAAAGTGCATATCGTTAACATATCTCCCCAATCCCAATTGTTGCATCCCTGTCGGAGAGTGATGAGGTCCGGGACTAGACGCCAAATATCAATTCTGCTTTTATATTTTTGCATTTTATTGTTGTTTTTTTATGTTTAAGTTTAAATTGCGACAAGACAAAACTAATTAAATCAACATAATCTAATCAGCTTTGTCTGATCTCTTTCCTCCCCTCCACTTCTCCCATCCACCTCCTCTTTCCAATTCCCTCTAACTCCTGACCTCCATACGTCTCCCATCTGGTTTCCCCTCCTCATTATCCCATTACTGCCTCCGTCCTCCCACCGCCACACCCTCAGACAACACCCAGGAAGTGACTCTGACTAAAGGTGCCAATGGCCTGGGCTTCAGCTTCCTAATGTGTGAGCTGGATCCGCCCACTGCAGACTTTGGCAGCCTGGTGTGGATAAAGCAGCTTTTCCCCGGCCAGCCGGCCGAGCAGAGCGGCAGAATCCAGGAGGGAGATATCCTGTTGGCCATCAACGGCCAGTCACTCAAGGAGCTGTCCTATCCGGTATGGGCAGATTTAAATGGCGTTCATCCATTCGTCTATACTAATGTTATTAGTAATGCTTGATTTGCTTGTATGTGATAGGCTTACTTTTCTTTAATTTACTTTACACTTTTTTGCACCAGGATGTATAAGTTTGACACATGACTGTAAAAAAGTTGAACTGAGCCGTTTGTCGTATTATCATCCGATACGGTCGCCCATCTCTAATGTGACAGGTATGATGCAGTTCTGTGTAATTATTGCAGGATAGTTGAACTAGAACTGCACTGGCTCACTCTGGCAGGCCTCTAACCTAAACTGGTTCAATATTCTGACCATATTGCACATACAGTATATCTTAGCCTGGATGCCAGCCAAACTTAGCCCCGCCCACAACATTTGAGGTCGGGAAGTTCGGTCTGGACTTGATCCGTTGTGGAGCAACTATGCTCGAACCACAGCTGTTCGGACCGATCAAATAGTCAGGGCGGGCTTTATACGATGATGGACAGATGATCAACAGTAACGGAATCAACCACGTCACCAAAGAGCGCTTGGGTTGAATTCATTTACAACAAAGATGGGTGCCGCTGGAGAATTGAGATCAAGCCTCTTATCTTATGATACATCCGAGGGATGTATGTATGCTGTAAAGTCTGTACCGTGGATGTAACGTCATTAGCGTTTTCCAAACTGCCGAGGCTATCGGCTAGCAGCTAACATCAGCGGTAGCTAGCAGTTAAGTTCTGTTGACAACTATGCGTCGCTCAACATAGGTCATACTCCGTTGCTCTGATTGGTTGTAGGTCTATCCAATTGAGTGCAGAGGCATTTTCTTTCGTGGTTCGGTTGAAACACGCCCCATAATCACAGCCCAGTGGAGCAGTATCAGACTCATATTCTGACTAGAATCTGAGTAACTACAGCTGCAAAAGATGAATTGATTAATTATTTAGTTGTCAACTTTTAAATCAATCTGCAACTATTTTAATAATCGATTAATCGGTTTTGAGTAATTTTTATGACATTTCTATGAGAGAAAAAGTAAATTCTAAAGTTTCTTCACTCCTCTCTGTGACAGTAAACTGAATATCTTTGAGTTGTGTACAAAACAAGACATTTGAGGACGTCATCTTGCGCTTTGGGAAACACTGATCAACATTTTTCACCATTTTCTTACATTTTATAGACCAAACAACTAATCGATTAATCGAGAAAATAATTGACAGATCAATCAACAAAGAAAACTATTGTTAGTTGCAGCCCTAATTTGAAATATTGTGGATTGTTTTTTCTCTCATGCAATGTTCTAAATGTTGTTTTGAGGAGAATCAGATTATCAAGGAAATACTGATACAGTTACTTTTTTTGTAATAACTCGGCATGAAAATGGTGCGTTAAAAAATGTTAAATATCTGCTACAAAACATCAGCCAGTGGTGGAGGGATGCCTGTGGAGAGTATGCAAATGATATGCAAATTACCTGTAAATCGCGCCCTCTTTGTCCCTCCCCTCAAGCCCCTCCTCTCATAATGCAAAAAAATGTCAAATTGAAATAATATAATAGGATTGTGAGATTATAACTTTTTGATTTTTGTGTTCAACCTGATCTCACAGAATTCCGTGAAATGAACACGGTCCCTTAACTCAAAATCTGTGTCAGTTTCACGGAATCACCGAAAATTCCGTGATGGGCCCATGGAAGAATTCCATGAAATTAACACGGCCCCTTAAAATTCGTGGCTGAGAACGATGACGTTGAGGTTGTGCGCTAGTTTGAGTTGTAGTTCCGTAATGGCGGCGGAGAAAGATACGAGCGAAGCCGTTGCGAGCGGTCCGTTGTGGCAACGCTGCCGAATATCCAGAAGTTAAAGCCCTAGCAAGAACAATCTTTGCTTGAGTTTTGTTGGTGGCCATGATGTTGTGGCCCTCCTCCCCACGGGGTTCGGGAATAGTTAGATTTTTTCAGCTCGCTCTGTTAGTGGTGAAGGAGTTGGCTAAGGCGAACGCTAGCAATGCTAAGCCGACGTCACAACCAAACGTTAGCGATTGGTTATGGCAGATCCAGAGTGGCTCTGGGCAGATCCAATAGTTTTAAACTTCAACAGAGTACCCGCCTTCAAGGAAGTTAACACTTGTCAATGGAGAGTGTCCAGACTCTCTGTACAAATGAAATGTACGAGAGTCTGGTAGGACCAGGCTACTTTTCCTGCACAATGAGTACTTTTACTTTGCATACTTTAAGTACATTTAGCCAATACTACTTTTCCTTAAGTAAGGTTTCGAATGCATGACGTGGTAGCACTTTAGTTTTCACAGTGCTCTTACACTGCACTGTGACTTTTATTCTTGTATTTCATGTCTGTCTTATTCTAGCGGTTTTTATATTTTTTTTATTGTTTTTAATTGCTCGATGTTTTATGTAAAGCACTTTATATTGCCTTCATGATGCTGAAATGTGCTACACAAATAAAGCTGCCTGGCCTTGCTGTTGAAAGTTCTCTTCTCTGTCTCTAGAGGGTGCTAAAGCTGTTCAAGGCTTCACCAGCCGAGGTCCGACTGACTCTCAGTCGGCCCCCACCAGGTACACACACACACACACACACACACACACACACACACACACACACACACACAAACATACATACTCCTCACCTATTTGTCTGTTTGTCTGTAGGGGTCCTTCCCTCCATTGATCAGTTCACTGGCACATGAGTGATGTCACAGTGTCATACAGCACCAGCATCAAGGGATGCTCCGAAGCAACGCTGTTCTTCCTGATCAATCAGGAAGTGGTGACGGAGACGGAGGACACAGTGAACGACGGGGGTGTTTGGATCAGTGAGTGAACGGATCTCATCGATAGACTCCGACACTGCTGAAAGGTCAGTGGCGTTCCACGGTGTGACGTGACGTCGCAGCGTGTTCTGACCTTCTTTATGACCAGACAAGAGTTTGAACTATTGAGGGTTGCCATATCAGATTGTCATCTCTTGTAATTGTCACAAAGACTCTGGCTAGTTTGTTTTCTTTTGTCTTTTTCCGATTAACAATTTTTTTTATTATTTTATTTAATACAAAATACAAAACATACAATTCACAACACGAACATTCCCCCAATGTTTGAACCCTCTTGAACTGTCTGAGTAAGTGAGTGAGTAAGTAAGTAAGTTAGTAAGTAAGTAAGTAAAATGTATTAATAGAACGCTTATCACAGGTAAAAATCACAAAGTGCTCTACATAAAAACATACAAGATGATACATGTTGAAAACGCAATACACAATTAAAATAACAAAGTAATTAATACCAACCAAACACCTGTCTATCTGATTTTGAAAAGAGTCCACAGAAATAGCAGATGGTAAGGGCGGAGGCATAGCGTTCCAACGTCTCGGTGCTACAGACTTAAACACTGCAGCCAGGCACTTGTTATGTACTGTAGCTTCTAACTTATAAACAAAGTTTTGTCTTGTCTGTTTTTCCAGGCATACTGAAGAAACCGTGACGGAGCAGGAGAGCGCAGAGGCTGAATGTGGATGGATTTGTGAAAGCAATAGTTCAACAAAAATGTGAGTAACTGGATAAGGAGGGAAGATAATGGCATTGTTAGACACCTTTTAATACATACGTGTTTCTTTGGTTTGTATTTGACTGTACAGTTGATTTCATCCAGAATTTATAATTCATATACAACACTTAAGCTCTGACCTCATCAAACTCCCAACCAAGAATTTACCTGATATTTTCTTGCAATTTTGACGCCTGAATGAATATTTTTCATTATTTCAAAACGTTCACTTCTGTGGATGGAAAGGTGTCTGAAGGCGTTCCTAAACGAGGTCTTTTCATGTGCCATCAAGAGTAAGGGCTCTGCAGGTTTTCACATAAACCAAACACAAATGCCTTTAATCTTATTGGTTCGTTCAGACCGTCCTCGCTCAGAAAACGACCGTATAGGTCGATTGTGCAAGCAGCTTATAGCGCCCCGCAATTACGTTTCAATTTAGGTGGCGACCTCTCACGGTTGAAGTAATTATCCAATTATTAGCCAAATTACTTACGCCAAATTCGGCGTAAGTAGGGAGGCGGGTTGGGGTGGTGCATCCGTCAAACAAAGACAGGACTTGTGAAACCATAATTCAACTTTCTTCAAATGAATCGAGTATTACGGACCTTAGTCCGTGATGCAGCGACGTCACGTTACATCATCACTTTAGTTGTTTTACGTGACCAATCCCTGATGTTTAACCCAAACTAAGGACTTTTGTTCCCTAAACTTACACACGTACTGTAGTTCCGTTTCACAACGTTAACTATGTGTTTAAAACTGAGGTCGTTACGTGAAATAGAACGGTCACATGATTACAATTTCCACCGCGGTCACGTATTGCGGTCACATGTTTAAAATGCCGACTGTGCGGCCTCGTTTGCTCTTGTGAGCCGCCTAACAAGAAACCTAACTATTGGTCGTTATGCGCTGCATGCTTAACGGTCATATATGTCGTTTTGGGAATCTTGACAATCAACCTATTCGGTCGTTTAGGTACGAGGACGTGTTGGAATGCTTCATTCTTTTTTAGATGATGCAAATATGAAAATCAATACGATTAGCTCTTGTTGTTGGAGGTCATGCCTTGTTGGTTCATTGCAATGCATCACACAATCGTACCAAATTACAAATACTTTAACCACACCAAACTTTTACATGACCCAAACCTAAATCTAACAATTTTCTAAACAACTTTTGTAAAATATATCCAAACATAAGCATTTTTGTTCTCATACCTATGTAACATTTCAGGGCAAAGAACACCGACGTATAACTGGTTTGATCCATAATTTCATGTAAACGCCTGCTCTCTAAGGAGCCTTCATTGTTACCAGTTCATCTCTTAGCCACAAGGTGGCAGCATGGTGCTACAACTGACAACATTTCCCTCTCTTTGTATTGCAAACAGTAATAAGCAGCGTCTCACTTCTCAATTAACAGCACTTCATGTAAACAAAAGGGAAGCTAATAGTGTTATTTTCCTTTCTCTTCTACAGGAAATCCAAAAGAGGCATTTTGCTGACACCGAAAGAAGAAGAAGAATTATCGCTATAAATGTTGTTGAGGACACAAAAAGTCCACAGAGGTAGAGAATATGTTGCATCATAAAGTCATGAAATTGTGAATGCCATTTTTCTTTCATTAAAAGGAATTTAACCCTTTCTTTGTGTTGGCAACTTCGTCTTTGTTTCAGCCCCCCCCCGGGTTAATTTAAGCTCACATTATGTGTTCAGAAACACAATCAATACAAACCCCCATTTTCACACAAAAACAAAAGCCATTGAACTGAGTCTGACCCGAATATGGATGATCCAGCAACAAACAACTCATTAAATATCTGCACAAACTGGGCAGCACGCACACGCACACACACACACACACACACACACCTCCCTGGGTGAGGAGCCAGTAATGGCCCCTCGTAAATAAGGGTTCCTGTATTTCAGTGAAACCCAGTAGTGCATCTGGATCCCATCAGAGCTCGTGTTCCCTTTGCAAATGATCCCAAATGTTTCTAATTATGCCAGTGGAGCCGGCACGAGGCTGTGTGAGCACTTGTGCGTGTGTTTTTCTGTGCATGTAATCGCCCTGACGGACACGCACACCCATGCACTGGCCTCTGTTTATTCATGAGCAGGATAACAGAGATGGACAGCGTGGTCGTGACTTGTGCAGCCTCTGCTTAGGTCAGTGCACGTGACGATGACTGATGAGTGAAAGATGGGGCGGAGATGGATTTTTCTTCAATGTCTGCTGACATCGCTGGCTTCCTGCTGCGCTCAAGTGATTTAGGTTTAGGTTGCAGGGTGAGTTGTGCAACAAACAAAAAAAATATCATGCAGCCATATGTGGAGTATCTACAGTGAGTGAAAGACCTTCCTTACATTTGGATTCATGCAATTTACATCTTGTAAGCCAAGCATTCAGTATGCAAGACCTGCATCATGTTTAATACATGGAAACTGTTTGAGTCTGAGGGTGTGGATGACCCTTTCTCACTGTGGATCTAGCATACAAACTGTGCAAATGTGATTGTTTGCACTCGCATTGTGTTGTTACAACCTCTGAGGTGCGTGACTGCACACACCAGGGAACATTTCATTAAGTGCTAACAGAGTATTTTTCTCTGGTACTTCACCATAGATGAATATGCTGGAATTGAGCCACTGTTGCCAAGTGTTGTTAAAGAGTGTAACAAAAAGCATGATTTAAAAAGAAGAGAGAACCATTCATTTGCTGTTGACTTTTGCTGTTATATTATTAAGGAAAATGTTACCAGGGTTGCCGTTTCTGGTGGCGTTCCCAGCCAATTGATTGACTCCTTTAAGACGTTTAAATTCATTTTATCGCATTTTTCTGGGATGTCTCTGAAATTCCATGAACTTCATAAAACAGAGCTCTCTGGCATTCAGAAATGTGTTGTACCTTTTGAGTTGATTTCTTAGCATTTAAATTAACCAGTAATCCACCTTGCATAACTGTTCTAGTTATTAAAGTTGCGTCAATCAATATTTTTTATATCAAAACAATGGGTCAACTGACTAACTGTAATGCGAAGGGGATCACTTGTAGTAATAAATAAACCCATAGAGAACTAAAATGGCACGCCAAGGCATGCCCTATTCCACAATGTTAATGCAGTGTGAATTTTCCTCAGTCGGGAACCAATTCTTCTGGTTATTCCAACATCACATGAATGCAGCATGTGCCTTATCTGGCAATGTTAACAAAAGTAAAAAATTATTTGTTTATCCGTCCTGTGATTCAGATCCCCTTGAACATTTGGCCAGTAGTTTTCCCATAATGCTGCTGATAGACAAGCAAAGCAAAAAAAAAACCAGACAAACTGAACTGAAAAACATAACCTCCTTGGCAGGGGTAGTTATCAACAAATGCAACAGCCGCCGCCCCCCCCCTCAGCTCTACAGAGCATTTTAGCATCTTTATGCTCATTGTTTTGGTTTTATAAGCCACAACTTTATTGTTTTGGTTCAGTCTTGTTGCCCTCATTGACTTGTTTCCAGCAGCAGACAGTTAATTTATATTTTAAAAAAAAGCTCTGATAAACCCACTTCTAGGCAGCAGGTCTGGCTGCCACCGTGGGTCACCCTCAGTACAAATCACAGCCAAGACAGACAATTTACAAGCAACAGTATTTATTATGACTGCTCACACACTTTCAACATAACTCTACAACATTTCTAACCGTGCACCTCTGTCTGCCTGTCTGCCGCACAGTCCCGTAGCTCAAAACTTTTAACCAAGTACAAACAAACAATATCTCAGTTCAGCGTCCAGTGTGGCAGTCATCCGAGGTCCGGCACACTACTGCATATAAAAGGAGAGAGTAATTAGACCAACAAGAATCAGCTGGGTCAATTAACTCACCTGCATGGCACTGCTCTAACGAGCCATCCCCACACCTCTCTTCCCTGCAGCTGATTGCAAACGACGCTCACCTCCACACCACTGTATACTAGAGCTGTAATCGGGCCTTAAAAGTTAGTTCTTTTGTCAAGAATGAGTAATTTCTACATTTTTTAGACATTGTTTATTCATGACTAACGTAGGCTATAGGCCACTTGGAAATTGAAACAAAGAAATAATCCGTTTCACCTCGTCAGCATCCATTTTCGTGCTAATCGAAACGCATCACCTGACTGCTCATTTACCACGCATTCCGCAGCGCAAGCCCGAGCCCGTCCCGAGCCCGTGTAAAATGATAGAAATTAAGACCCGACGGGTTCGGGCAAAGATCTTCAGCTCTACTGTACGCTATGTTAGCTAACGTTAGCTACCAGCTGATGAAAATAATAAACCTAGATATAGATGTGGCTTTGGCCTATGCAAAGAATAATTCAATTACTAAAGCATTCAAAAGGAGGAAGAATCACCAAAGCTTGTTGTAACAGATTAACGCAGACAGGGACAACCAATTAACAATGAAAAGAGTCTTTTAAAAACTCTAAACCTTTCCCGTGGGTCGAAACCGTAACCCCGGGATCTGAGCACAAAGTGTCACAGACAAACTGTGAGCGCACACGCAGGGTGTGACAATGTCCCACCCACACACTGTGTTACATGGTACTGTGCAGTACACATGTACAAAGAACAGCATTATACAGTAACTGGAACTCAAACGAGTGGTCTGGTCTGACCTCGTCCTTACCTTTTATGTAAGCAAGGAGAATGTGACATATGAGAATCTGGCTCCTAAAATTATCAACGATCGTTTCACACTGCGTCTCCAGCACACGGAAACATCTCTGCTCCTGAGTCACATGCTAGAGCTCCATGACCCCCAAAGTAACACGAAAAACACCACCCAGACAAATGGGCACAGTGATGCAGTTTGGCAGGCCTTAAAGACCTCTCTCTGCATTACAAGGCATTGTGAGCCATTCACTTTTTCCACTGCAGCCACCGTGACGCACAGCCCCGTCCAGGGGCAGCAATGGATGCTGGGTGATTGCGTGCGTCAGGCGGTTCGCCTCCGTCTTTGATGTCACCTCTCGCTCAGCTATTTCCCCAATTAAATTGATTGTGCTAATGTGTAAAGTGGACTGCCACGATTAAAGGTAAGCTGTGTTGTTTTTGAGAAGGGCCTCGAATCCATCACCATGGCTGCAACGCCAAGCATCCAGCAGCACAAACTTTGGGCTTGGAAAAAGCCCTCCAGTTGTGTTTGAAATGTGAAGGGGAAATCATCAAATGGGACTTATTACTGGTGAATGGAAAAGGATATCCTAATTATAATTATATCCTGACCAAGATGGCCGATATTTAAAAATGAAAACAATGGTAATTGCGAATTTCAAGGGAGCAGTCAGCCAAAGAATTCCACCTTGCTGAGGGAGACAAAAAGGCAGAGGACATGGAAAATATAATTGAGGCGATGTCAGTGAAAAGGAAGCAGTGAAAAGAGAATAAAAGTTAAATACGCCAAATGGTGGTGTGTATTCGTACGTGCGCGCGCACTCACACGTCTAGGGAAAGAGAGAGAATCAAAGGAAATAGGAGAGTTATACAGCCAGCTCATAACATGTCAACATTGTTCAGTGTGGGAGGTCGCCCCAGGGGGAAGCTGCCTAGCACACGGGGGAGAAATTCAACAGCTCTTTCAACGGAAATCCTCATCATACATCTCCGCTGCTTTAGGAAAGCAAAACAAGCTCACGAGAGGACCGTGGAGCCCCGAGCTGGAGCCTGGGCTGCGGTTGTCTCAGTTCATGAGGTGGAAAGCATCGTGAAAGATTTACTCATTTTGACGACAGGAATCCAATGCTTTATGTGTCCAAAACTCAGGAGAAAGCGATCCAGTATTTTAACATTATTAAATGGTTAATAGGCATGTGTTTACTTCCCTACAGCACAAAATCACCAGAATAAGTCTGCCTGGCGCTGATACAGTTCCTGATTGATGCCAAAGGCTCGTGATTACTTCATTAGATGAGATTTATAGCTTTTTCTGGTCTCTTTGAAACAAATACTCAGTTCCACCCAGTGGAACTTTAAAGGCGCTGACACACCAACCCAATAATCGGTCGTCGGACAGTCTGGCGAGTCTGTTCGGTGTGTTCTGTGCCGTCGTCAGCCAGAGGAGCCGTCGGCCTTCATTTTGGCCGATTTGACATGTTGAATCGGAAGGTGGGCAGTCGGACTCAATGACCAATCTGATTGGGGGAGTGCTAACCCGGAAATGACGAGCTGGATGAGCTTGACAAACGTCTCTCAAAATCTGCCAAAAATCTTTTAAACTGACCTTTGTTGATCTGAAATGAAGACAGATTCAGCAACCGCATGGCCTATTTCTTGCTTAAAATGTTTTCAGAAACACGATTCGGTGAACTATTTTCGTAAAATATAAGAACGTATTCCAAACGAGCCGCCATTATGAAATTCGGGAGAAGCCAGACCCACGTGACGCATTCGTCCAATCAGCTGCCGGTTTTAATTTTTTGGGCAACAATACAGATTACCGCCGCCTGCTGTTATGGAGACGTATTACGTCTTGCGCACGCGCAGAACGTACGTTCAAGTCTGCGTCGCTTCGGTGTGTTCCTGAGGCACTTTTTTGACCAACTCGGGGAGGCAGTCAGTCTGACTGCCTTTTCTGCTGACGGTCGGCCGTCGGGTTGGTGTGTCAGAGCCTTAAAGGGCCAGACACACAGAGCCGACAGCCAAACGTCGGCAGAAAAGGCAGTTGGGCTGATTAGTCTCCCCAAATTGGTCAAAAAAGTGCCTCGGAACAGACCAAAACGATGAGACGTAATACGTCTCCATAACAGCAGGCGGCGCTAATCTGTATTGTCGCCCAAAAATGAAAACCTGCAGCTGATTGGACGAACGCGTCACATGGGTCTTGTTTCACTGGAAACAACAACTTGTTCAGAATACGATCTCAAATTGTACTAAAATAGTTCACCGAAATGTGTTTCTGAAAACATTTTAAGCCAGAAATAGGCCATGCAGTTGCTGAATCTGTCTTCATTTCAGATCGACAAAGGTCAGTTTAAAAGATTTTCGTCAGATTTTGAGAGACTCTAGTCACCTCCTAGAGTCTCTAAAAGTAGAATGGGAGCCAGAGCCTTCAGCTATCAGGCTCCTCTCCTGTGGAACCAGCTCCCAGTCTGTGTTCGGGAGGCGGACACCGTCACCACATTTAAAAGTAAACTTAAAACTCTCCTCTTTGATAAAGCTTATAGTTAGGGAGTGAGGAGTTGCAGCGTTTGCCTAGACCGGTGGGGGAGGGTGTATTGCTACAAACACGGCACCCCTTCTCTTCTCTGCTTCTCTTCATAGTCGTCAGATTAATCTACCATATAATCAAAATAGAGGGAGGCAGGCCAGTACAGCCCAATCCGGCAGGGGAGAGTTCTAGCCCGACCAGACTCCTCTCCTTAACCTGTCTCTCTTAGTTATGCTGTTATAGTTTTAGACTGCCGGGGGACATCCTTCGACACACTGAGTTTCTCTCTTCTCTCTCTTTCCATCTGTGTGCATCCTTGTCCCAGAAATGCTTGTTACTAACTTAGCTCTGGGGAGCTTATTCCCCAGAGTCCTCATGTGTTTCTTTTGCCCAGCATGTTTCCTTGGACTAGGGTGGCACCTAAATCATGGTTGCAGCTGTCCCGGTGGTCCTGCTCCATGCCCTGCTACGCCCTGTTACACCCCGCAACTCTCTGCAGTGTCCTGCTACGTCCTGCTACGCCCTGCTATGCTCTGCTGTGCCCTGCTACGTCCTGCTACGCCCTGCTATGCTCTGCTGTGCCCTGCTACGTCCTGTAACGCCCTGCAGTGCCCTGCTATGCCTTGAACTACTACAACTACTATTTCTGGTCATTCTTCCAGTATCTTTATTGTGACTATTATTGCCATTGTTCATCACACCCCCAACCGGCACCGTCAGACACCGCCTTGCAAGAGCCTGGGTCTGTCTGAAGTTTCTCCCTAAAAGGAAGTTTTTCTCACCATCCGAGGTTTCTTCCTAAAGTTTTGATTTTGATTTATTTTGGATATGACAGACAACATAATCCAAAGGATAGCATGTTAAAGTGTGAACACTTATTTCCAATATGGTCCTTGGTGTTAGAACATGTAACACATAACAAAGACAATAACATTTAATACAGATCATCCAAGGTTCAAAAGCATTCTAAAATCGGCGAATCATAAATCACATAAAATAATCAGTCTACTCTAATTAAAAAGATTGGTTACTCTATTCCATAAAAAAGCCTTAACCTGATGTCTAAAAGCCCCTCTGGTATTTACAATTTTGAGGGAAAGCGGCAGATTATTCCACAATGTTATACCTGTATAGAAAAAAGAACTTCTAGCTGCATTGTTGTTGACTCTGGGCACTTTACAAGAACAGACACTGGCCCGAGTATTGTGATTATGCTGTGTATGAACCATTTTTATATGGGAGTGTAAATATTTGGGAGCCGAGCCATTTATGACATTATACATATGATTCAACTTTAACTGCTCCACTCTAACATGTACTGGCAGCAGTCCTACCCTTTTAAAAGCATCTCTAAAAGGGAGTTTTTCCTCGCCACTGTCACACTAAATGCTTGCTCTTGGGGGAATTACTGGAATTGTTGGGTCTTTGTAAATTATAGAGTGTGGTCTAGACCTACTATATCTGTAAAGTGTCCTGAGATAACTCTTGTTATGATTTGATACTATAAATAAAATTGAATTGAATTGAATTGAATTACAGAGCACCTCCAATTAAAGCTAACACGGCTGATTGAGGGTATGTCGTGGCTGCGAGACACTCGATAACAAACAAATGTTTTGTCTTGGGACACTCTCTGACAGCTGACAATGTTATCACGTTCAAAAATTATAATCTCTGTTGCAAATATATAAAAAAAAATGGTTACACTAAAGGCCCCCGTGACTTATTTTTAGATTTATCCATGATCATGTATTCCCATTGGTAATCCGTTTTGTTATATCCCTTGAACTCTGTTGCAACAGCAGGGTCTCACCAAATGGCGTGTTAATAACAAGCCATTTTATTTTTTAACGCCTTCTTTGCGTTTTGTGTGTGTGTCATTTCCGCCCTTTGGTCTCTACTGACTTATTGTGACTTAGCTTTAAGAGTGTAGGGAGGAGGACGGAAAGAATAGATTAAACAAACACAAGTCTTCCACCCAGGAGATGCTGTTTGTTACCTGTGTGAAACAAAAAGTCAACTTTGACTTTTTGTTGACTACTTAAACCTACATTGAGTCATTTTTTGAGTTGATTCTTAGCAAAAAACTCTTTGTTCTTTCACAACGATGTGCTCATTCATATGTAATTACTTCCACCAACTAATCAAAGTATTCTTGTAAGCGTAGAATCTGACATTCAGAATCATTCAGAATACATACGGGCGACTCGCTCGAATGACGGCAGCCATGTTGCGCCTCCATCTTTAAAATACATTAGCCAAAGAGGGACATACCTTTGCATTTCGCCCTCTTACACCTAGTGGCACCGTCACGAATGCAAGGGGGAGATTACTCGCCAGGGAAGCAAAAAAGAGAATTAAAACGACAATGCGACAGGCAAAGCAACAAGACCAAAGTTAATTTTGGAGTGGCTAGAACAGCTGCGTGTAAACGATGGAGAGAGCTAATTTCGTGTTCGGCCACTGTAGGAGGAAGGGCTAGAAAGTAATATTCAGTTGGTTGTCATATACAATTTCACTGCTAGATGGGAGAAATTCTTACACAATGTAGCTTTAAATGTTCAGTGTGTAGGATTTAGCGGCATCTAGCGGTGAGGTTGCATATTGCAACCAACTGAGAATTCTCCCATGTGCCTAGCGTGTAGGAGAACTACGGTGGCCGACGCAAAAACACTAATGGCACTATCTAGAGCAGGTGTTTGGTTTATCGGTTCTGGGCTATTCTAGAAACACGGCAGTACAACATGGCAGACCCACTCCACATGTAGATATAAACGACTCATTCTAAGTTAATGAAAACACAATTCTTATTTTATGGTGATTATATACTAATGAAAATATTCCATTTCCATTACTGTATCTTTTTCTAACCCTAACTAGGTAGTTTTGTGGCCTGAACATAACCAAGTAGTTTTGTTGCCTTATCATAACAAAGAAGTTGTTTTTTTTTATAACATTAACCACGTGTTAAGAGTTATGAGGTTGTTGTCATTTCACGTAAATTAAAATGGACTTTACTTACAAACCTAATGATGAATATACAAATAGTTAGTGCAGCCCAATCCTCATCCACCACTAGGCTTCAAGAATTCTTGACACATTTGTTTTCGTGGACCTATATTACACTCTTAAGTGAAGAGTAGATTTGAGGGATTTTATTACAGCATATTATTTTACCACAGCCTGGAGGCAGACAGGTGCCTCTCCATACATGTCCTGATATGCTAGCATCAGCGTCTAACGCAAGTTTCTGCACTCATTGAGCCAGTGGAGGGAATGCATCAATGTCAGAGACTGTGGGCAGGATGGAGACCACACGCGCTGACACTTTCTTGATCAGTTGGACGGAGCTGACTGTCTGCATAACGAGGCCAGGCAGTATGGCAGTGCAGTCATTTGATGTGGAGATGACCACCTCCTGCACTAGCATCTGGGCTGCATCTAGTGTGAGTAGGGTTGAATGAGCTAACATTTGATCTGAGAGTATTTGACTTTGACTTGATTTATCAGTTGATCATTCATAACCACACCAATGGTTTTTTTTGCAGGATTGATTATGACACCATGATGTCCTCCACTGAGATGGAGAGCTTCAAGTGCTGAGCTGTCATTCAGCTCATTATTGCCAGGCATGCCGTCCAGATGTGAGTTTTAGAGAATGGAAAAGAAGAGTTGAATGGCGCCGGGATATGAGTATTATGGCTTCTTTCCACATAACTTGGTATATGTAAATGACTGCTGAGGTTTGGATTGAAGCAATCCCGCACTAAAATAGTGATCAATTCAGGGTAAATAGTAAATATAATGCTTCAGTATGGCAAACACTGCAAAGAAATCAAGATCTATCACTACCTAGCCTACGAAGGTGTACAGTGACTCAGGGGGCTTTCACACCTGCCTCATTTAGTTTGGTTTAACGACACCAGAGTTGGTTTTCCACCTTGCGTACTAAAAGCGGACCAAACAAGCATAAGGAGACCTTTCTTGAAGAGGTGGTCTCGGTACACTTTCAAACAAACTCTGGAGCGGTTAGTTTGTGGTGAGAAGGTGATCTCGAATCTCCCCCTATGTGTACTCCCCAACTCTGAGCTAAATGTCTCCTGTAGTCAGGTGCGCTTTGCAATCTGCGATGCGGTAGAACATGCAAACTGTAGCACCTTGCAGTGTTTCTTTCACAGATATATACTGCGGTCAAGCTCGCCGTCACTCGCATTTCTGTGGTCAAACCAGCCGCTGCTAAAGTTGGAGACAGACACAGGCACAGCAGAGCCAAGTCTCGGTGACCAGAGTAACCAGTAGTAACGTCGCTCACGAAACAACGTCTGAAAACGTATTTAAATGAAATGAGCTGGTTTGACCATGGAGATACAAGAAATATGCTCTAGTCCAGAACACAGGGCTTTCTTCCTGTATTAACTTTCTTGCTCCCGCCCCAGACACATCTGACCAATAAGCGGATTGAACATTCTTGTCTGGTTTGTAGTGATGCATTTTTGTACGCTTGGATTTTTCTCTGTGTGAAACCAAACCGAACCAAGGGGAAACCGCTCCAAGTTTACAAACTCATCTACTGATTACGACCAGAGCAAACAAACTATAGGTGTGAAAACACCCTTATAGACCCATCCTGCAGTGTGCTGCCATAAGTGCTGTTTGGTTTGAATATGCAAAACTGTGCCAATTTAGCTATCTATGTAAACTGGTAAGCTGGTCTGTTGACCAGCCTGTATCATAAATTCCATGTCCATATATCAAGCATTTAGCTAATTTTCAGTCCAATAATTTATGGTATTTGACTCCATTTACAGACTTATGTCCAACCGATGGTTATATATGCGATTAGGACTCAGGTCTCTCAATAATAACTACTATGATCCTTACCTCCAGTCAGAGCCTTTTGGTTTGCTCATTCCCCCGCTAGCCCGAGCCGTTCTTGGCAGGACAGCGTGAGCGGTCTGTATTCTTGAGTTCTTTTGATACCATAAACCTGGGTTTTCAGTTCTCACTCAGCACCTTTTCTTGAAGAAAACCATCTGTGCAAAGGATCAAACGGCCAAGAAGGAAAGAGGCTCAGTCTCATTGCAGCGGAGGTTAGGCCATGGCCCGATGTTTTGCATAGTTCAAGGCCAAGAATTCTGGTTATGGACTTACAATAAGGGAGGAATGGTAAGGTACGTGTAACAGACAGAGGAGTGATGGGACTTTAATTTCCCTGAATCCCTTTACAGTGATGATAAGACCAGAAGGATGAGGTATTGTGGGACATTTATTTTTTTTCACTTTTTCAAAGCCTTAATGAGGCTTACATGAGGGGATGGAGCTTAATATTGCCAAAAAACACAGGAACTGGCCACTGTTTTAGATATAGGAAGATGTAATAAATATTTTTCATACCAGGTTTTCTTCTTTCTGTTGCCAGCTGCTGTCATACAGTAGTGGTTCAGTATAACCTGTAGCTTTTTTATGTGAAGGGTCTCATTACAAAACATGAGTATGTGTATTTACTTTGGTAAGGTTTTGCTATTTTAAATGAATCAGAAACATAATTTACTTACGTGCCAAAGTTTTATATTGATATTGGGAATTTTGTACACTGGTGTGCTTTTTCTTGGTCGTAGTTCCCCGATAGGGTTGGTTTTGGGTTACGGGGGTGTTTTAGATCTATGGCGAGGATGTTTTGCTTGTAGGAGACGTGGATAGTTTCTCCTGTGGCACATGGCATAGAGTCAGGAATCTCTCACGACATGGCCGCGGCCAGAGAAAGCTGGAAGGAGAGAGTGAGTTGCGTAAATAGTCCCATCGGGTGTGTTGGGATGTTAGGGGGGTAATGGGAAGGGGTTGGGTGGGGAGAGGAGGTGCTGCAGTGTAGGATACGTGGGAAAATCTGGAGTTCTGTTAAGGGGATGAATGTATAGTTTTGATGGGGGGAAAGTAGAAAAGAGTTATGAAAGCAAGATGAATATAGAACAGTATGTGGAAAAGTTTTGGAGAAAGGTGGGTGTAATGAGTGTGGGGGGGTATGGGGCGAGGGTTGTCTTAAAAAAGAGACAGTATACTGGACTCTGGAAATTAGGGAAAAGCTAAAGCGAGAAGAGAATAGTGAGATATCAAAAAAGTGGATAGGGTAATATCTTAGCTGAGTCTGAGAGATAAAGAAGACAGCGATAACAAGGAAGGGGGTTGGCGAGTAGGGGTGAAGGGGAAAACGTGGTAGGTGAAAGAACTATGGGGATGAAAAGAGGATAAAAAATGAAAAATCAAGAGGGGTGAGGGGGCTACGAATAGTGGAAGAAGAAGGGGAATTATATAGAGGACTCTACAAGAAGAGAAGCGGAAAAAAAAGAGAAAAAGAAGTAAAAAGGGGGCGAGTGAGAAAAGGGATAACAAAAAGGCATAAAGACTCATCACAACACTGGTTCCGTAATGATGATATGTGTTTTTTTAGTCTATTATTCTATGTTGAGTATTTTTATATTGTCTTAACTTTATGTCACAGTATATCACTTTTTTAGATGTATAAGATATTTATTTTTCAACGCTTAGCTTGCTATCTATACTAATATTCACAACCAACTTTCCTCTCTGTACTCAATCCATTTTTCCCTTTTTTTCTTCATATTTGTCTCTTGTGTACTATGTTCCTTATTTTTCAAAAATATTATGTTTCTCATACTGCCCATTGCTGCAGCTCCTCTGCCTGAAACGCTCTGTTTGAGCTCTTGGCCCGCCGTCCCGAAAAGCCCAGTTTGCTCTAATTGGTCAGCTGGCCCACTCTGTTGTGATTGGTCAACCAAATTCAAACAAGCCTCAGGGCAGGCTGTGCTTGCTCAAGCGGCACCCATGGGCAGCACATGAAAAACTGGGCTGGCATTCCTAATTAATGACATCAGTAATTGAGGAATTTCAAACATGAATGTGTACCAGGTATTCTTAGGCAGCTGAGAAAAAGTGCTGTTTGTGTTTTTTTTTTTGTACTTTATACATATATTACATACACAAAACCTATTTAACACACACAAAGAGGAAAAATCCAAAAAAGCACAATAGGGGCTCTTTAAATCTAATGGTTTTAGCTAGCTACAGTCACTTTGTTAGCGTTTCAGCCGTTAGTTGCATATTGTGGGGTTGATTGTTTTCCCCTCCGGTGGGCGTGGGCGTGTCTTTCTACAGAGCTAAGCCTCTGGTCTGAATCCAGCTGACATGGATGAGAAAAAAGTGTTTTTGTGCAAAAGCCATTGTAAATGATGGATTTTACAGTGCAGAGTAGAGTTACATCCTATGTGAGAGTCCATTACAGATGTTCGAGTGCATTGTGAAGGCAATAATCATTCTGTCAGTCGGGTGCCATGAGCATCCAACACATGAACGCATGCAGTCAGAATAACTCTCACACGTACTGTAAAGCCCACCCATCTGCAGTCAGAGCCTGCATCACCCAGAGTCATCTCTCTCTCTCTCTCTCTCTCTCTCTCTCTCTCTTTGCACCCAGCTACCCTCATTTTCCAGGATAAACAGACCGGGCTCAGACCCTCCACCTCGCTGCAGCAGTTAACATCAGCCTCCGTGAAACACAGCGAGACCGCATTAGCCCCAGACAAGTTTTACAAGCCCTTCGCTCTCTGTCCTGCCCTCCATCAGCCCGCCTCGTTTCCCCGAAAGGCCCCGTTCCCCATCCCAGACCACTCCCCTAGGCCCCATTAGCACTCTCGGGTTGAGGTTTTTCTTTAAGAAAATGTTCTTTTACGCACAGCTGCTCCAGAGACAGAAATCTTTTCAATAGGCCGGAGCTAAAGATCAGCATTAATTTGAAGTTAGCGAGCTTGAAATCCTAACCAACAAACAAGGAACAAAGAGGGTCAAGTGATGACCAAATCATAAATCCGAGGCTTCGTTCTCTGATTAGTTACTCTCTCTTCCGATTTCGATTAAAATTTATAAACTCAAGTCCACGTTAAGACGGTATGGAGTACAAACAATATACCATACAATAATGACAAGATAATGGTACCTGGCAGTGATAAACAAAATCAAAAAAAAAATGAATTACTCAATAAGGTACCTTATTTAGACACCCTTTGTTTGGTCTGAATGTAATAATAAATTATAGCTGCACTAATCAATATTTGTATGTGGCCAAGCCTAATGTAGCTATAAGTTTTGAGTTGCAATGACCCCTTTAAGTTCTATACCATACCTGTGGTCTTTAAACCTCTGACTTTTCTGACGAGACAGAAGAGACAGTGTTTGACGTTGAAAATTTCAATTTTGAACACAAAGTTATGCCCTTGGTGTGAACAGTTAATTTCATTTTATATTGTACGTGGCGTTTTCTTTTCCGGGGTGCAAATGTTCCGCTAAAACAAGTTCCTTCCCAAGACGATTGTGATTGGTTTCAAGAAAATGCAAACAACCCAGAGTGCTTTTTTTGCCCTATCCCGGAATGTGTGGAGAAAGGTCTGGCAATGCAAGACAACTGAGAAACTGACGCCTATATTTTTGCAAAAAGTATCTAAAAGTATAGTAAAACTTGAAAGGTTCGATACGTTTACATGTACTGTATCAACTTGAAGAAACTTATCCTGTGAAAAGAGTCGGTCTGCCCATCACTAGAACAAAGGATAAACTAAACACAATCAAACCAAACGGAGTCGGGTGCCTCAAAGGCAACATGTCTTGCAGGAGGCGATATTTCTTTTCCCACTATGGCCACGCCAAGACCCGCCCTTCAATAGCTACTATTGGCCAGGCGTCCATGCTTACGCAAGGTAATGTAACCTGATTTGTACAGGTCCTTTCCCCTGTCCTATCCCCATTGTGGGATTAATAAAGTCTATCTTATCTTATCTTATCTTATCTTATCGGCTATCCTAACCCTTAACCACTCAAGGTTAATGCCTAACCCCAACCAATCTGCTATTGAAGGGCGGGTCTTAGTGGGAAAAAAAATGTTGCACCGGAGGAAGAGAGGGAACCATCTTGGAACCAAAGAGCTCAGGTGAGTCTAATCCCTTAACGAGATGGGAGGGGCCGGGAACACCTGAAGGAGGGAAACCGAGGCAGGCTAAAACAGGTACTGTTATACAGCCCAGGGCCATCACAAGCTAAATCCCACACATTCAATATTCATGCATTTGGCACACACATGAAAGGCACAGAGGACTCCCCAGCAAAACAAGATATATAATAGATTAAATATGTTCAAACAAGCAATACAACTGTATATACAATTTAAAATGGGCAATTATTTATTTTAACTGTATGATATTTAAAATGCATTGAGTGATACAAATACTACATATGAAATACACAATGAAAAATTTGAATTAAGTAATGAGCGTTAGCCGTTTTATAGTGGGGGAAATAAATACTGGGTAAGATTACTCACCACACACACACACACACACACACACACACACACACACACACACACACACACACACTGCAACAAAAAAGACGGGTGGTAAGCTGCGAAAAAAGTGCAAAATAAACACACACACACACACACACATATGGGACTGTGAAGTGCAGGTGAGGGAGGACGGCCGCTCGTACCGCCTGCAGTTCTCACACAGAAACTATGAAAACAGGATTCATTAATTCATTAATTCATTATTCATAATTATAATTTATTATAATTATTTTCTGCATGTCTAGAATTCATCTTTTCGTTAGTAGAAAAGCTACTGCCTAACTTACTTTGGGGGGGGAAGTCAGTGCAAGGGTGGCCATCGACCCCCCTCTGCCCCCCCGCCCCAACTGTGGAAAATACTTTCATACATTTTTAACCCCACCTTTATCCCCAAAGAGGGGATATTATTCATGTGCAGTGATAAATTAAATGCAGGTTAACATTGACTGAGTATTCTTGTGTTTATTGTTATATGTGTACCAGTAGTCTTTGGTAGAACCAAACCTATGGAGGTTTGGTGGTATGTAAAACTTATGCTTAATATATTTGGTACCCCTAATTTGGCATGTGGCCCCAGCCAGGTCCCTTTCTTTAAAAATGGAACCGCCACTGTTCGCCAACTGAGCTTTAACCAATCCAGGAAGATCGTCTCTGCCCTCAGAGCAGCTCTGCTCATGTTTGCAAGAAACTGTAAAATCCCAGCGTGCTTCCCACTACCTCTTAAAACGGACAGACATTCACATTCCGGGCGATCATCTGCAGTAAGTGTGTAATGGGGACCGAGAACAAGGGTCCAATCATTTCAAACTGTAGAATGTGGAAATGTAATGTGTGGGACGTGTTTCAAAGTTGTAACAGTGGCGCCAGTGTCAAGCGTGCAAAGGCAAATTAAAGGTGAGACTGAAAACTCAGTCTGCGGAAGAATGTACTGTGACCACTCCACAGGGTTCTTTCATTTAACGTCTCTTCCTCTCCCTCTCCCTCACCCCCTTCTCTTCCTCCTCATCTATCTTTCCCTCCCTCCCTCCCTCCCATCCTTTCCTTAATGCATCCCTTTGGACGAGCCGGCCACAGCAGAGCCATAAACCTCAGCTCTGTATCTGTCCATCACATCTCATAAAAGTCTTATTCATCCCAGTAAAATCTCCTTTCCCTGGGAATGTTTTTTTGGGTGGCGAGGATCCCTGTAAATAATTTGTTGCCATGTATTTTACAAATCATCCTCCCAGTGCTGCGTCCATCTTGTTTCAATCACCGCTTGGAACGGATGATTTGATCCACAGTGTGCGCAGATTGTTACAAGGTGGACTGGCGCTTGAATCAAGGATGGATGCACGCATGTAAGCATAGAAGAAGACTGTGCATGCATAATGCATGCTGACCCATAGGTCAAATTGTCTCCACCTGTTATTTTGTCTCCTGTTGCTTTTCCTTTTTGGCAAATTTAAAGCTACAAAAGAATGTTTTGTGAATCATTTATGAATCTTGACCTCCGACCCTATAAATAGGACCATGGAAGGGAAGCTGGATGAAAGAGTATGAAATGTTGCTGAATAAAAACCTGCTGAAAGATCAGTGGAGCGGCGTGTCTGTCATGGATGTTAGCTGAAGTGTGGATCTATCTGCAGAGTCACTTAGAGGACACAGTGAACAACCACATGCCACAAGGGTGATGAAGTGGAAGTTACTGGTTTGAATCCGCAATCCAGAATCGGTTTTATTGGCCAAGTATACTTACATACACAAGGATTTGACTTTGGTAGGTTTAACTCTCTATACATTCAACAAATAGACATGTAGTAGTAAACATTCAGTAGACAAATAGTAATATAGGCACATACTGTACAATAGAGACAACAATATACATATAGGCACATATCAACACAATATCCAAAAATACAAATATACAAATAAGACATAATATCAAGACAAGTACACATGGAGTGGGATGTAAAGTGCAAAAAGTAATAGTGCAAAGTAGTGTGCAAGATGCATATTGGAATGATAAGCATGTAATGTGTAGAGAAGTGGGTGAGTGGCCAAAGTGGGGATGACCCCACTTATCCCCAGTTCAGTAGAGATCCCAGACTCATCTGAAAAATCAAAAGAAGGAAATGCTGTTCACTTCCCCAACAAGTACTGTCAGAGTGCCTATGAGCAACACCAGAAATTACCTTTACATAATAATTGTTTTTGCCAACAAAAAAAAAGAGATGTAAGAAATGTAATTGCTGCATGGATTATGTTCAGTGTTTTTTTTCTTTCTTAGAGAGGTGGCAGTGGAGTGGTGGATGGTGAGCATACAATAGTGCAGGACTTTGGGACCGTGTGGTTGGGTTTAGGCAAAGAAGGCACTTTGGCTAAGGTTAGGTTAGAGAGAGTTTTTAGTTAAAGCTGCTATAATATATATTTTATTATGACTGTCCAATGTTTCAAATGACAAAATGATGTTAGCTGGAAGTGAATGTAGCCCCGGTGTGTTTTATGTGGAGTGACTGCGTTGGACTGCGTTTAAAAAAATGAACTTTTAAATGCTTGTCATCAACCAGTCATACAGTAACTTAAGAGGAAATGTGGCCTTTTGTGCTCTGATTAATTGGGTATGCAGTTAGCACACCAGTCAAAATTTTGTTTTTATAAAAATTCATCTCATGGCAATTTTGGAATCAGGAAATAATGGGAGTAACAGGTGACTAAAGAGTTTTCTTTAAGTGCCCCCCCACACACACACACACACACACACACACACACACACCTACCAGATCCCACATTAACCACTGAACCTACAAAAAAGGATCACCTGAATGTTCGGCTCCCATCCACTTTACTGAGATTTAGAGTGAATTTCAGCTCATTGTTCAGCTGTCTGGTCGCAACTTTACTGTTTTGGTTCGCTCTCCTGGTGCAGTTTTCGGCCGCATTATTCAGAGAATAAGCTATAAAAACCCCTGTACACTACCTGCTCAGCACTAAACAGCAGACAGACACAGGTAGCGACTAGCTGGTGAACATAATAGATCATTTGGCAGCTAAAGACCCAGACATTTCCATCAGTAGGTAGCGACCAAAAACAAATATACAAGAAGAGTGAATATATTGGACTTACAAGAAACACAACTCAACTGTACCTGCTTTAAACTGCTGTGTAAATAAGGAACTGTTTGCTAACAAGTTCACCATTTCAACTTTAAAGGTGATGGATGATATGTCAGTGTTGTGTTCCAAACTTGTTTCCGTTGCCTCTAAGTGGCCGAATATAATTAATTAAAGGGTGCGTATAAAATTCGAAAAAACACATTTGGGTATCTGGAGTGCTTACTAACCCACAAACTGTGAAATAACACAACCGAGTCAGTTTTTTGTGGGGGTGCCTAGATCAGAAAACATGGGATTCAACAAGCCATTCAGACTTGGCTTCCCTACCTATGTCACAGGCGCTAAAACAGAGCGTTTTCAGGCAGTGAAACCAAATTATAAAATCATGAATCATGCTAAATTCTCAGATACTTTCATTATCGTTTCCTCATTATGTCGACAAAGAAGCCATTAAATTGCATTTCTATCAAACGTATTTTCTGCTTTGACTTGTGTTTTCAATGACGTTTAATGCAACTGAATTTTGTTAAAGGTACACTGTGTAGTGTTTTAAGTATTTTATTAGCTAAAATCAATGTCTTCATTCATAAACATGTCCTCATTGGTGTAAAATGACATCTGCCAATGATCTGACTTATCCTCGTAAGCAAAGAAGTTCTTATCTGTATTTACATTGGACGGGCAAGTCCAAGGAGGCTTCCATGTCGTTCCGCCATTTTGAAAAACTATAATCGCTGAGAGGGACATAAAGCACTAGTCTACCTGTCTAGCTGATCCATAACGTGTTTTCGTTCAGAGCCAGCGTCACGTGACTGAAACCAGCTGAAACGGAGAAGGAGATCAGTGAGAGGCGCTTGTCACTGCCCCGGCAAATTTGAAAGCCTGCACTGCACTTTAGTTCATAATGGAGGATCATACTTATGCCGAGCCACAGGAGAAGGAATCCTCGTCGCCAAAAAAGCGAAAATTGCTTCTTGGTACATAACGGCTACGGTTATGCAACACGCATTTGAAAAAGCGAGGCACTAAGAGCACCATTCGTTTGAACGCAAAATACAATTTCACCGCTAGATGGGAGAAATTCCCCACACAGTGTACATTTCACTTTTATTTGTTGTACACATGGGTTGCTTTGACTGCTTTGAGTGAAATATGTTAGGAGACATTTTTGCAACTCTATAATGCTTTTAAATATTTTCCGACTGGAATGCAGCTCGTGGTATACAGGAATGCCTATACGTTGTATAGTTCAAATACACTGAAGAGATGAAGATTCAATCATTGATGTTGCATGATAATGTGATGTTTCTCTGAGTCCCAGCTCCTCCTGCCTCAGTTATACTATGTTATTGCTGTACATTGAGGCTAACATTTAAATGTCCTATTAACTGCTTTTTCTCCATTTGCTTTCCCGCTTTTACTTTTTGTTAATTGTTATGCCAGTGAGGACCTCATCCAAATGCATCCTGTGATCTAAAATGCAATTTCTTATCAGAGTATGTGCAAAGCCAGAAGATGGCAGTGCAGAGCTTCCGTTGGTGTCAATATTCCAGCCTGGCATTGTCCTACTCCTCCCACAGCTTCAAGTGTGTATCAGTGCTTCTCAGCCTCTACATTAGCACATCTGTGTAGGAGAAGGGAATCTTGTTGCCTGCTCAGTAACATTCTTCAATTTATTATCTGTTCTTTAAGTTGGGCACACTTTCTGCATCTTATTATGTGTGTGTGTGTGTGTGTGTGTGTGTGTGTGTGTGTGTCCATCATTAAAGATGAATCAGTCTAGTTCTGTCTGTGTTTGCTCGGCTATTACCGGAGCAGACAGACCATCAGATTGCTAAAATGTATACCCTATTAGTGTGCGTGTTCCTTTTCCGTCTGCATGTGGATGTATAGATGTGTACTGTAATTGCATGTGTGTGCCATTATTAGGACCCTGTTCGCTGTTGTAATTGTGTATGCACAGACTGAGCCGGAGTGGAATCTGGTTCACTGACTAGGGCCAGCACGACATCGCTTCACAGGGAAATATACATATTGTGAAAGAACGCTGCCTCATAAAGTTCTAGAAAATTAAAAGTGATTATATGCAACGCATTCTCATGAACTAGTTTGTATGATATCGTACGAAAACGTATGCGCACCCATTCGTATGATATGCTACGTGGAATACGTGGAAAACTTATGAATTACAGTGCTTTACGTTTCGTAGCTACATGTACGAATGGTTCATGAAAACTGGAATCCAACCCTGTCAGGAATCCATATCATCACTTTTGTTGGTTCCAGGGTATTATTATTAATACTGTTATTATATTACTATAATATTATTATTATTAATATTATTCTTTATGTTACTTTTAGTCTTGTCCTGCTGTAGTTTGACCATCAGCTGATAAAGATTTACTATAAATCATACCTGCCGCCTCATGTGCCACCTGCACTTAATTTCATCAGTTCTCCACACCCTTGCCTGCATGTAACATCTGGCACATCGGCACGGCCAACTGGAGAGCAGGCTGTGGTTCTACGGCTCCACCCGCTGAGGTTTAGCTCGACCGATGTGATTATCTGTGGAGCAACTAAGCTTTAAATTCATCCAATATCAACACCCATAATGTCTAGAGTAATGACAGTGAGTGGTGAGAGGAACTCAAGAGTCTGTCACATTTACACTCATTTCTGCTTCCTGCAGGGGAGTGCAGCACCCTTCCAAACACTGAAAAGCAGCAGTGTGTGGTTGTGAGCGAGCTCAGTTGCTGCCTCTCTGTTCTCTGAATGTCGTCTGAGTTCCACAAAATTTGAGTAAAAAAAGTTATATTGCCATGACAGCCTCTGTGGTGTAAAGGTGGATGTGTGTGTCTGTTTAATTTAAGTGTGTGTGTGTGTGTGTATGTGTATGTGTCTCCGTGAACAGGTGTATAGTAGAGTGTGTGTGTGTGTGTGTTTGTGTGTGTGTGTGTGTGTGTGTGTGTGTGTGTGTGTGTGGGTGTGTGTGTGTGTGTGTTTCCCTGCCAAAGACAAATGCCCCAGGACACACAGCTGAGCCGGCTGGCGGGGGTTTACGTTTCACTGCAGAAAATGTGTCATCTTTTCTCACTGTGATGGATATTATATCCATGCCTCCTCCAGGTGCCCAGTCTCTGTTTGACTGTGTGTGTGTGTGTGTGTGTGTGTGTGTGTTTCCTGACTTTGTGTACCCTCGCCATACTTTCATTAATCACAACCCTCAGACATTCTTTTTCCTGTCAAAAGAGAAAAGACGAGAGACAGATGATCTTTGTTTCCACAAAGACATTTCTTTGATTTCCGCCAGCGTTTTTTTTCTTCTCCCAAACCGCTAAATGGGATACAAAACATGATCTCTTTTGACTGCCATTCAAAAGCTCTATTGGTGCTCCGGTCGGAAGGCTAGCCTGTATTGTCTTTAGATATGGGCTAGATCGTATAGACCGTGCATGTGGTTTTCCTGGCTTGGTAAAAAAAAATGCAGGAGGGAGAGGAAGAGAAATGTTGAATAGACATTACCGGAGCCATTTATTTTACATTGCTGAAGGATATCGGTGTCAAGGAGGGATACAGCCCATTTACTGAACCTCTGCTTTTCTAAGTTATTTTGCAATGCACACAGAATTTTGTTCAGGCACTTATTTTTCATTATTTTGAAATCTAAACTTTACAGACCCTGGATTATATTGCCATCCTGGCTGAAGAAATATAAAAAAAGAAAATAAATAAAAAGTATGAATGAAAAAACATGTGGACAAAACTTCTAAATATGTGATTGAATGGGTTTATGAATTGTTTATAATGGCTTAGTCAATGGTCGACTTGTACAGTATTATAAGCATGATGAACCCCTGTCAACTTAACTTATTTTGTCTTTTTTGGCCATGCTAGCAGCATGCCTCTTGGGAAAGCATCATCAGTAATTCTGTTTGAGCTCAAAGTCAAATATCTCCATGGCTATTGGATGGATTGCCATGAAATTTGGTAGACATTTATGCCCCCCACAGGATTTCCCATAGCACCACAATCAAGTAAAAATTCCAATTCATACCATACTTGGGTTTATGACCAAATACCTGCAAAACTGATGACATTTCCATCATCCTCATTTGTAGCTGCTTTGTGTTTAGTGCTGCTTAGCAAATGTTAGCATGCTAACACGCTTAGCTAAGATGGTGACCATGATAAACATTACTATCCGTGTACAAAAAAACACGCACATCTTGTGCGGGTTCTATGTTCAAAAATTGTACAGGGATTTCCGCTTTCCAAGAACTCACAACATCGTAGACCGTTCCATTTAATTTCTTTTTAACTTTATTACATTTAGAAAATGTTTCACTTTGAGTTGAGACTTTGGTCAGTATATTAGCAATGTCAATATCAGCCAGTTTGCATGCTGTTGTTAGCATTAAGCTCAAAGCACAGCCTCAAGTACAGCCTCACAGAGCTGCTAGCATGGTTTAAGGACTCATACGCTATATTTAGAGTTGTGCACTGGGGTTGCAGTGTAGCTACGGAGACTATGCATGGTAGGTAGCGCCGAGGGTAGGCTAGTGCACCTCCTCAGAAATGTAACTAAACCTCAACTACGGCAGCCTACATGAAATGACTACAACCTCTTAACGATGCATTACGTGGTGCTGGCATGTGATGTGTTAAAATCTTGTGTAGGCACTACAGAAACACTGCTAATGGAAAGTCAGTTATGGTCCTGTGTCATGGTGGACACACAAATTGGTGGTTCAACACAGCCCTGTCTCAAAGTCCACATAAACAAACACGGGACTTTCACCCAGGAGACCACGGTTCTTGTACTTATTTTAACCCAAACCATGAACTTAACCAAGTAGTTTTGTTTCCCAAACCTAGTTTTTTTCCCGTGGTGCCAACCACCACGTAACGCTATGTTAAAGGTGCAGTAAGTGATGCCGCGCAAATATTGTTGATTTTTTAACTCAACTGCCAAACAAATCCAACCCCTGCTTCAGAAGCTCCGCCCCCCTAGATTCACGGACAGGTAACTACTGGCTGGATGGCACATTCACATGCTGCCTCCCCCCCTCCCCCCCTACCGTCAACTGTCGCCGCCTGTTGCTGATTGACTGGAACAGTGATTTGTGGCTTGTGCACTCCTTTCTGTTTGTTTTCCATTTACACTGCCAGGGCTGTGTATTAACACCAGATTTCTTTTCAGCGCACACAGAAAATAGAGAACTAGGTGACCGTGAGGAGACACTGAATTTGACAAAAAGTCTATTGGCATAGCATCGCTTACTGGACCTTTAAGAGGGCCTGATGTATTTCATCAAGAAGTCATTTCTTTCAGAAGTATTTCTGTGAGATCAGGTTGACTACAGAGATTGGCTTCCTCCACTACAGTGAATGAAAGAACGTTAAGCATGCAAGGCCGTAGTCTCCTATTCAGTGATGGGACAAAGCCAAATAGAGGAAACTCTAGTTCGATCGTGTGAATAGCCCACCGTCATTCTATATCACAAAGTAAAAGAAATAATGCAAGCACGGTTACCGTGGGGAACATAACTAAAGCATGTTGAGTCTTGATGTGATGCGTTCAGTGGATAAAATCACAGCCTAGGCTTTATACACCGGGACTGCTGTTGAGCCCGTGTGTCAAGTGTAAAACCAGCATTAGTCTTACTGTCCAGTCATCAGGAAGAACCTCTCCAATGGACTATAGCATCCGGGCCAATACCCACTTGGTAACAACTTGATAACATTTGCAGGCATGTTTTAAAAAAGAAGAATCACACTTTTTTTCATCCTTGATGTGCCAAAATCCATAAAGTGAGTAAAGAGTAAAGTAAAGAGCTTCTGTTTCTTCCTGTGGGCACGCGGTGATTGGCAGGAAGCGGAGCTTAACGTCATGCAGCACTGATATGAAAACACAACGCAGCAGAGCGAAGTGAGGATACACAGACTCTCTTCATGGTTATTGTGATGGATTATGTCTCTCTTAAGATACTTTTCATGATGGACAAGACTGAATGGCACCTAACTGCTGTTTTCTAAAGGAGGAAAACAAACTCCAACTATGCGTACTGTTGGCAGAAAAAAACACAGGAATAATATTACAATTATGCATGAATGTGTTATTCTTCCTGTTCAAAGAGCTACACTGGTACACCGACAAACACGGGGCATTCCAAGTGTTTTGGCGTGTGTCTTCCTTTCAATATTTATGGTCACTATTGTTGTGTATCTGGCTGAACTCCTGTGGTTTTTGATTCATGCTTTTTGTGGCTTGGAGCGAACTTGACCTTTGACCATGGGTTTGGACACATCTAATAATCACACAAACACACATAAATATGCACATACCCACACACACATACAGAAAATACACAATCTGAGGTCCAGTGGGAAGTGAAAAAGAGCATTCCTGTAAAGGGTTTGAACTTATCGACTGGGGAAACAAATTTCAGATGGGCGGTTATTTATTTCCCCCGCTTCAGAAACAGAGTGGTGGTTAGTGAGCGGGCTGGGCCAGCTTCCCAGATGAAGACTGACTGACCCGGAGCATTTTCAACGAAGATGTTCTAGTGGAAGACATTTCTTGGCCAGAATCGGGCCTTATCAGATACATAAACTGCACAGTTCATGGTTTGGACGACACAGAACAACCTCAGTGGACCAAGCCAAGCATTATCCACATCCATTCCTGGGTTGGTGTATCTAATCCTGCTAAATACCGTTCATATGTTCAGTGTGGAACTGATTTAAGTGCATATTTTCTCTAAATCCCTGGCTGCAATGGTGGTAGCTGTTGTTGAAATGCTAGTTTGAATTGTAGTATATTTATTTCTACAGGCTGTCATCACAAGCCTGTCTCAAATCAAACTTATCAATAATCAATTACAGAACAAAATGCAGCTATACTGTAAAAAATAAAACATGTAAGTATGGAAGACATAACAAGCCTTCCTAATCTACAGAAGCCAGCTCAGGCTACCTGGCACCACCACCATTCTTAGATCCTTTAATGTGCTTAAGGAAAAACTGCTGTAAAAACCGCATACATTTATTTATCCTAAATTTTTTTCTTGTACAAATCTCTCTGCCAAAAGCCCTGCTCTTATGTAGTAATTACAGTGGACGAGTATAATTTTAATCCAGTGCAAATCTGTTTTATTTATTATTTGTGAGTAAGTAAAAAATTTGAGAGCAAATGGCCTTTCACATTTTGTTAAAGACAGATGTCCCTTGTTAAAAGTAATCCCGCACAAATCAAAAACATTATTTCCTTTTTAGTTCTCTTCAAGACAGAGTTTCTATTTCTCCTGATGTCTAGAAAACTAGAAGCAGAGACGGGTTTAGAATGTATTTTTGCATTGTGCAGAAAGGAACACTTTAGCAAGAGCATAGTCCTTACAACCATACACAAATAAGTAAACTCTAAATAAGAATTTTAAACTTTAAATAAGTAAACTTCTCCAATGTTACAAGAAATCCAGTCTGTGGTGTGTCGAGTGCAAATTCATGTCTTTGGCTGTTTGTATAATTTGTTTTGTATAATTATGTATGGCTTACATCCACCTACTGTGGAAAAGAATTTCCTCTTGGAGGACTATCTATCTTTCTGTCTATTTAAATAGATAAATAAGAATCTGGGGTTTGAGTGATTTCTTTCAATGTAATTATCTTATGCAAAAGCATTTCATAAATGCCAGTGGTTAGAGTTTTTAAGTCCCAGACGATGGGGAAAATAACAGCTCAACCAAATGCAGTGACATAATGCAATCTAAAGACAAGGTTTTCACACCTATGTTGTTTAGTTTGGTTCAGGTTACATTATTTGTAACCGTAGGTAGATTTGTTTTGCAGCAAAAATATGACATCCATTTTTACACACAACTATGAAAACATACTAAAAACTGATACAAGTACTTCAAATATATAGATACTCAAGTGAAATAAAAATCCAGTCCTTGTCGCAGCGGCCGCGGGTTCGGTTCGTACCTGCAGCCCTTTGCTGCATGTCATTCCCCCTTTCTCTCCCACTTTCCTGTCTTAATCTGTCCTGTAGATAAAGGCAAATAAAAGCCAAAATAAATATATATACAAACCCCAATTCCAATGAAGTTGGGACGTTGTGTAAAACATAAATAAAAACAGAATACAATGATTTGCAAATCCTTTCCAACCTATATTCAACTTTATGATAAACTTTATTGTTTATATGTTTATATGTTCACTCATTTTAAACACATTCCAAAAAAGCTGCAACAGGGGCATGTTTATCATTTACACAACGTTGCAACTTCATTGGAATTGGGGTTTGTATATATATATATATATATATGTATATATATAAAACCAAACTAAATAATGCTTCTGTCATGTTTGTGCAAATATTGCTACAGCATGTTCAGCTCAGTGATAGCAGCAAAAGCTATTTTTGTACCACTTTGTTCTGCACCTTGGGACTAAAATCCAACCCTGGATCGTTTACGCCCCTGGGGAGGGTTGTTTGGCAACTCGGTCTCAGTCCAACGATCTCAAGGTTCGTTTGTGGTGTGAACGTGTTCTGAGTTGGTGCAGGTCATGCTACATGTTCTACTGCTCAAGTAAATATAGTGCCGTGGATACCTGGCTTTGAATGGTCCATGTTGTAGAATAAAGTATCAGTGTAGAATCTTCGTTCAGTTGTCTGTGGACTCCTTGAGCTAATCGGCTATCCCGGAGCTCCGGCTAACTGCTAGCTCTCTCCACCTACATCATTCACGTTACGCTACTCTGCAAGTCTGTGTAGTCAGGTCTGCTTAGCAATCGTCAATGCGGCAGAGCATGCATACTGTAGCAGCTCGTGTAGTAGTCAGTGTTGTAGTACTCGGTCTCAACACCACTTTTTGAAGGTCTCGGAATCTACCACATTTTTACTCGGCCTTGTCTCGGATAAAGAGGACTTTTATTTCAAGACCGGTCAAGACCACAACTGCAGGGATACCACTAAACCGCTTGTTTATGGTCTGATTTATTTGTTAACATCAATACTGTGGTTGGATGTAAAACTTCCTGCTTCAAATGCAACCAGTAACTAATTTCTAGTTTGAAATGTGTTAATGTTAACCCCCGTTCCCCGCCCCCCCTTAACACGCACTCCCATAGTGAATGTAGGTGACAGGAGAAGAAGCTCTGGCTGTCTGGGAGATGTCGGCCAAATCATCAGTAATAATATTTTATTTATTACATTTTAATTATATATTTTTAAAGAGTTTATTTGCAAAACAACATCTAAAAGAAAACACACAGCAGTGTGTAAATTCTGCAATGTAATGCTAACCGACACAGCTGGGACCACCTAACATTTTGATTGGCACTAAGTAAGGAAGCATAAAGAAAGGTAAGTGTACGTGACGCGTTATTATGGATCCCACGCAACTTCTAGGCAAGTCCCACCTTACGAAGCAGCCCGATTGGTTGGGGTCAGTCAATGACCTCGAGTAGTTAGGGTTAGGATAGCCGACTGGTCAGGGGATAGGACCTGGACAAATCAGGTTCCATTACCTTGCGTAATCATGGACGCCTGGCTAATAGTAGAGTGTGAATGCTATTGAAGGGCGGGTCTTGTCTAGAAGTTGCATGGGTTCCATAATAACGCGTGACGTAGCGAAGCTAGCTAGCTAAAGTTATCAATCTGCCCCTGTACCAAAACTAAGAAATCTCTTCACCCCTTACCCAAAGAGATTTAGCGATTAGCTATACATATTAGCTAGTTGTGTATATACTGTATGATTCAGTTGTTTGGCCTGATATTGGTCTTGACTCAGTATCGATACACTCTGGTCTTGGTAACGACTTGGTCTCAGTTTAGGTGGTCTTGACTACAATACTGGTAGTAGCCAGCAAGTCAAGGAATTGCATGGCAATGTTTCTCTCACAAAAATAACTGCGGTCAAACTAGCCTTCCCTCGCTTCTCCATTGTCAAACCAGCCGCCGCTGAAGTTGGAGACAGACACAGGCAGGATAGAGCAAAGTCTCGGCAAGCAGAGCAGATGTAACGTCGCTTGCAAAGCAATGTCTGGAAAATGTTTGAAATGAAATTAGCTGGTGTGACTGTGGACATGCAAGAGACAGCTAGCTAGAAAAACTCTAAAGTTATTCATGCATACCTTCTCTTTATCAATACCATTCTTCTGAATTGAAGACAGAAGTGACAAAAGCAGGAGAGATACAAGGCAGACACAATGGTTGCTACTGTGTGTTGAACCGTGTGTTTATGGGTTGTTTGTATTTTCAGACCAGGTCCATTAACTGGCCCCTTACAGAGAAACTCAGCGGGGTTCAGATGTGTTTTGTCTTGCTGTTGATTCAAGCTGTGTTACTCTGAGGCGCCACAATCATCATGGGTGGCCATGTTGGGCCCTTGGCACAGCACAAATAAATGCTAACTTACCCTATAGTATATAGTATAAGGTACGACCTCGTTCTCTCTTACACATATGCTAACATAAAAGAAGTGTATGCACTTATAATCACTCTCTTTACAAACCACTGTGACTCTGCATGAACAAACTTCTTAAACATTCATACAGTATGCAGAAAAGCACAAAAACATGAGAAAAAATGTGCTTTTGCTTATTGCATGTTTATATAACCTAAGCACAAATTCAAAGGGACATACATACTCACTCATGCTGCTTCACACACACACACACACCCCTCCCGCTGGGCCGTAAAAACAAACTGCTGAAAATATGGCATTTGTCTTCTGATTAAACACTCACATTCCAGCAAACTGTGTTTGGCCTGCCAGGCAACGGCCGTCATATTGACAGTCGGACGTGCGGTTTGGCGGGGTGATCTCTCATGAAGGGAAGCTTTATGGCACAGCCAGCTCCATATAATCAGCTTTAAATGGCCCAAATGCTAACGAGAACGACGGCACCCTCCCTCCCTTCATACCAGCCAGCCGGGCCCCAGGAGTCAGGAAAGACGGAGACAACAGCTACAGGGGCCGTGAAGAAATGAGGAATGTTAGTGGGTTCAAAGATCCCCAAAAGTCTAATTTATTGACATATAATTGCGATACAGTTTAAGTTAGATCTACAACCATCCGTCTGGAAATTGTTTCGCTGGAATGATGGCCTCTTGCATGTTAATTTGCTAAAGCTATGCATATGGGATAGTAAAATAAGCAGACAAAATATATGAGGTTACGTAAAAGTTAGCAATACAAAATACTAAAAAAATCTACCATCTGAAGTTATAGGCTGACAGTGATGGGTCATTTATTTCAGGAAGTGTTTAAATTGCTGTAATAAATCTCTTCCCCTATTTTCATTAAAGTACAACTAAGAACAAAGAATGTGTGACCCAAAATGGGGATGAATGAATTACCTGATTATACTCTATATCGACGACGATTCATTTAGGGGATTGCTTCGGTGCCGCCGGAAGATCCGCCGGATGTCCCTCATTTTTAATTTTTAATTTTGAACTCCGGTGGATTTCTGAGGACTATGGTTAACTACTCCTCAGATCTCTGCAGGGTAAATCCAGACAGCTAGCTAGACTATCTGTCCAATCTGAGTTTTCTGTTGCACAACTTTTGAACATACACATGTTCAACCAATACAAGTTCCTTCCCGAGGCTATTTTGCAGAGGCGCTGTTATTGCGTCCAGGGCTTAGCACCGCCCCAGACGATTGTGATTGGTTTAGAGAAATTACAATAAATCAGAGCATGTTTTTCTCCCATCCCGTAATGCTGTTTGGACTAGCTAGATCCTCCTCCGCAGCGCTGTAGAGGAAGGTCTGGCAATGCGAGACTGACCTGATTATGATTGCATCTTAAGTAAGTAATACATGATGTCATACGTTTTGAACTTTTTACCTTAATAACTCACCACACCTTTTAGGCACTTAAATTATTGAATTATTGTGCCCCCTGGCCACGGTGAGATCTGCTGACCAAGGTACCCAAAATCTAGGCTCATAACCTAAATAGCAGAGTCCTGTAATAAGAATTGGGCCTTCTGTGTGGTTTCTATTGTTGAGTCTTTAAACTTCTGTGTTTGCCATGTATGTAGCCTTTTATGTAGCTTTTATTATTATCATGACTTTGTTTTCATTTGTTTTTATGTATATTGCTATTTAACAGGAAAAGACAACACTCATACAGATGTACGTCAGAATACATAGACTAAAATATTGAATCAGACTCCTGTAAAGATAGTCAACAAGCCAACCTCCATAATGTCAAAGCAATGCAGTGCGATTAGTGACTGTACTGTAATTACTGTATGTAAAATTTGAATCCCTTAATCTATACTTACTGAAAAAGTAATCACATTACTGTAACACGTCACTTAGTAAGTTTCTGCCCAACACTATAATAGAGTGCAGGATGAGTTACTGGAAGCCGATATCTAAGCCAATAAAATGACATTTACAAGTATGACTCGTCTTCAAAGAGCTATGAAGAACGAAGGGAAAAGTCATTTGAGATCTGACCAGAGATTACAATAATATTAAATGTGATGTAATCCTTTACATGTGTTCAGTAATATGATGTTGTAAAATATCGTATCATGTTTTATTGTCTCCTTAATCTCTAATTCATCTTTGTCTGTTTGGCACAAGAAGAGTCATAAGAAACCAATAACTGCACATACAGTACAGTCCCGGATGTCCTATTCTCTCGCTGTCAGGCAGCAACCTCTATCACCATATTTTGTCAATTACATTTTTTTTCATCCATCAATGCTATTGGTCACCCTTTACGACTGTCTGTGGGTTTTGCAAATATTTGAACAGTGACAAGGCGATTTTGTCTGACTTCGCCTGAGGTAAATAGCTCAATAAAATGTTTTTTTTTAATTTTTTTTTTATTTAATTTCCTGAAAAACAGCCTTACGCTAAAAACACAATCCCCTGTGATGACCAATGCGAAGACAGGATTTTAGAAATATTTGCAAATTTGTTTAAACACAAAAACTGATCACATTGACATAAATATTTAGACCCTTAACTCAGTACTTAGTTGAAGCACCTTTGGCAGCGATCACAGCCTCGAGTCTTCTTGGGTATGAAGCGACGAGCATTGCACTCCTGGATTTTCTGCCGTTCTTCTCAAGCTCTGTCAGGTTGGATGGGGACCGTCGATGGACAGCCATTTTCAGGTCTCTCCAGAGATGTTTGATTGGGTTCAAGTCCAGGCTCTGGCTGAGCCACTCCAGGACATTCAGAAGTTGTCTCCTGACACTTGAAATTGAGACCGAACAGTTCAATCTTGGTTTCATCAGACGAGAGAATCTTGTATCTCACAATCTGGAAGTCCTTTAGATCCTTTTTTTTTTTTAAAACTCCATGCAGGCTTTCATTTGTCTTTCTAAAGCCCAGATCGGTGAAGTGTTGCAGTGATGGTTGTCCTTCTGGAAGATTCTCAGGTTTACCTGACGTTAGTGTTTAGCTGTGTTTGGCAGTGTAATGATTGCAACGTAGTACAGTATAGCACTTTCTACCGTGAAAAATCCTCAATAAAAGCTTCTAAATCACAAAAAATACACAATTTAACTTTCTCGAGCAGGAATGTGATCTGACAACCCGTTCTTACTCTGAACTCGTAAGATACGGACGCTTGGGCAGTGGCTGTCAGCGTCAGATACGACGCAAAAAGCACCCTTCAGCATGTGTGTAGAACGCACCGGGCAGAGCAGCAGCTACGCGGCGCATGAAGATGATGTAGTATTAAGAGCGACAACGGTAGCGAGTAGTATGAAAAGCAAGAAATTCCACATAGGGAAGCTGGTTAAGGGGGTGGATGGGTCAAGCAACACAGGACTTTTACTCCAGAGACCAGGGTTCGTGTCCCGCATGCCACCTTTCTTAAACCCAACTGTCCCATTCTTCTTTTCCTAAACCCAACTGCCCCATTCTTCTTTTCCTAAACCCAACTCTCCCGTTTTGTCCCGTTCTTGTCCTGTTCTTCGTTTCCTAAACCCAACTGTCCGAGTCCCACGTGTCACAGAACGCACCTTTTATAAGCCTTTTAGCATCAATAACAACGTCAAAGGCACCTGACGAAGCGTCCGTATTTTACGACATGGGAGTGAGAATGTGTTGGATCTGAAATTGGGGAGAAATTAACATCTGCAACCAAGATTACAGGTTACATTACAGGTACACGCAGCAGTGTATGTAATGTAAACACTGCAGTAACGTCTGTTGAATCGCATTGAAGCCCAAGTGTTGATGTTAGCACAGTATGCTCGTGTTGACGTCGATATGTCCGGTATGTACGATCCAGCTACTATCAAATTTCTTCTATTTAAGAATTATGGAGGCCACTTTGCTCTTATTTTGTAGCCTTCCCCAGCTCTGTGCCTCACACAATCCTGTCTCTCTATTGACTTCATGGCTTGCTTTTTGTTCTGATATGCACCGTCAGCTGTGGGACCTTATATAGACAGGTGCGGGCCTTTCCAAATCATTTCCCATCAATTGAAATGACCACACGTGGACTCCAATCAAGGTGTAGAAACATCTCAAAGATGATCAAGAGAAATGGGAGACACCTGAGGGTCTGAATACTTATCTCATTAAAGTAAGAGATATTTTTTGATTTTTTGTTTAATCAATTTGCAAAGAAAATTAAAAATCCTGTTTTCTCTTCATCATTAGGGCGTATTCAGTGTAGAGTGATTTGAGGGAAATTAATTTAAACAATTTTAACATAAGCCTGCAACATAAGTGAAGGGGTCTGAATACTTTCTGAATGCACTGTTAAGTTTATATATTGTTTTTCTATATGAGATTACAGCATCTTCTACTCTCAGAGATGGTCAACACTTACTGTATGAAGACTTCATTGTCTGAATAAAAACATTTCACATCCTTGACGAATCGACTCAGTCTATCAGATGATGCAGACAGGATGCCTTTGCAGTTATGTGGCGGCTCCGTCTCAACAATGTCTGAGATGGAGGGTTAAGTAAGATAACAGCCTGGTAAACATCAGGCTAAAGTCAGAGGAGGTCTGCTGCACTTTGTTCATTAATATGAGATAATATGGACAGAATAGAACGTAGGGTTCCTCCAAAAGTGTGAAAAACGAATTATATTTAACAAACATCTACAAAAGAAATAACAACCTTAATTATTCATGAATTATCGCAATTTGAACCACTAAGTTCAATGTCAGCCTCTAAGTCAAAGTGAAATTTGAATTCTTCTCACGTTTTGTGTCAGGAAATATGCACTATAATGGACGCTATCATGTTGGCTACCATCCACCTGGAAAGTAGAAGCCAGTTAGCTTAGCTTGCTAATGTTAATACCAGGGGTTGATGCTTGATCTGTATAGGTGAAGCCAAAACATCTCAATCGCCCCCTGGTGGCTGGCTGCAGTATAGGTCATAAATCCCGCCCCCCTCCATGTTAGCGGATGGGACATGGAACAAACTAAAAAATCTAAGTAAACGTCAAATAAATTTTTCCCAAAGATGGTTTCTGTCATTTTAGGTACACTGATGTATGTTCAAGTGTTCATTTATCTGATCAATTTGTTTTCTATTAGTTATTTTATGCTATAAAAATGTGGTGAAATGTCATGATTGACAGCTGGGATTGATTTGTGATTGGTCAGGCGGGTGTATGGGCGGGACTTACTACGGCTCCAGCGTCCGATCACTACGCGCAGACTCTGGCTCCAAAATTGCAAGATGGCAGCGCCCGTATCCGGGATATTTTGGCTTCACTTTTGTACAGTGGGAGGAAGTGGAGACGCGTTGTCCATCTGTATATATAGTCTATAGTGGCACCACCATTAACAGTCAAAACTGGCACTGCAAAAAGATAGATATAACTTAGATATAAGATATACATTTTTTGATAACTACAAGTTTGACCAAGCAAGTACACAAGTCAAAACATTCACCAATGATATTTGTGATTTCTTACCATACATTACCAAAAATGTATTTTAATTTCAATTTGAAAAAAAAACAACAACAAAAGAACACCAAGAGCCACACAGTGCAAAGATAGTCTCAACTTAAGTTACCCAGGCTTCATTTCAAAATGTGGAAAAGTCATTTTGACAGGAACATTTTCAGTCTATTCAGAAGAAAAGGAAGCCATGGGTGTGAGGAGCTGCGGTGGGTAAAAGTCTCCAGTCATTGAACTTACCACGCATAGTTGTGGGTAGCTTCTTGAATTGTTGACTTCATGTTCAGCCATGCAAATCTTATTAAATGAGCTGAACTGCAATGGGACAAATGGGCTGCATTTAACAAGGCACAGAGCATCTGGTAAAAGTAAATCTTTACAAGCCCCTAACACACAGACAGTGAAAAAGACGCCTTAAACAGAGATAGGAAGAGGATGGCTTTATGGGACAGCTGTGTAACCCCAGAGAGCAGGAGGAAGTGTTAAAGGACGCTACTGAGGCATGTTGACATCGGCCGTCATCCCTGCCTCTATGTCGCATTTGGTAGAAGAATAGTAGGTTTTTACTATCAGAAATGTGAAGACTTTTCTAGATTTCTGCTGTGAATAAAGCACAGGATTAAGAGTTAGAAATAGGAATAATTTTAAATGGACACTACCTGTATCGATTGGCAAAAGGGGACTCAAATTTACTAAAACCACTCATAGTTTCTGAAGCAATACGTGCTGGATTGTTGCTGCATACAAGAAACTGTTCATCTATATTTACTGACAAAGTGTGACTAACGTATCACTAAGAAAATTCATATCTTTTTGTTGAATGAAAAAATGGTGCAGAGAGAGAGACACATGATAGGTGAGAGAGTGCAGTATCAAAATAGTAAAAGGAAGTGATGTCACAAAAACTTAGAAAAAATGACAAATTTCAACAGCATAGTACCAGACAAAAACCTAATATAGGTAGAGGTAGATCTGAGGTTCCTCGGGTAATGTAAAGATGAAGCATTTTGTGTCTACATTTTGACATTTTGTCCACCTTTTGACAGTCATGTCACTGTCAAAAATAATGCTCACATTGTCCTAAAACACATCCAAACTGATAGGAATCTTTTGGAATCAAACTGCTTACAAAGCCGTGCTATTTGTCAGCATTTCTCCCCGTGTGTGCTGCTTGTAAAAATATCACAACTGCTTTGCAACTGTAGAGTTAAACGGCTGTAAAAGCTGTGTGTGTGTCTGTCGCAGTGTGTGTAAATGGACTTGTGTTAAAGCCAGCATGGGTTGCTGCCTGCCTCTATGAGCACCTAACCTCAAAATACCACACATTAACACAATACCTATTTTGCATAGCAGACATAATTCAAACCATAAAAATGTCTGTCATCCTCAAGGATGGAAAGTCACTAATTTAAAGTATTCTAATTACTATGATTATGCATGAGCTTTTTAATGTACTGAGAACCTCAAACTTGAGTGATTCTGTTTACTGCCCCGAATCTTTTGAAAAACATGTTTCACATTTCTATAGGTTTACTTTCCAAGCCAAGCCATCTTACTGTGATTGTATTTGAGTTGTTTTTAAATGACCATACCCCTGTTTTGCATGTTTAAAATCAGTTGTAATTTAGTGGTGACCAAAGAATACCATAGTGTTGTAGATTTTTTTTTAACATTTCCATTTATTTACATACACAATGAAAATCAAGCTGCATACACTTGACATCATGCCATTGTATTGTGTAAATGCAGTGCAGACTTTTCAAATCAATCCTCACTACGACTAGCCTGGATATCCAGACCCAAATCCAAAAGATTAAGGGTCTGGCATTGAGTAATGAAAATCGGCCAACTCGAGGGGCGGCACCAAGCAGAGCGTAGGTATATGTAAGGAGATAACATAGGCACAGGCTAATTATTGCTAACTAAAATGCTAGTTAACATTAGTAATTAAACTTAAACAGCTAATGTAAGTCGAAACTGCCTGCGAGCTTCTCCTGTACTATACGGTAATTCCTCTACTATGCGACAGTAAGTTGCGTGGTTATGACACAGTCGTTTACAAAAACGTCTGCTACGGAGCCATAACGTGAGATACAAAGTAATGGAGCCTTTTATAAATTGTCGTGTTTCTTTAGAAATAAACAATGGACAAATAAAGTCTTTAAACGCTTCAGATGTAAAGTTATTCGCTGTCTTGTTAGCATCAAAATGGCGCCATAGGAGGTATAGGTTGTGGAGAGAGACTTACCCCCTTGATCCAGAGCCCCATACACTTAGCTACCAGCGGAGCTAACTGGTAGATTAAACTATCGTCATCTGTTTAGCTCGCCTCTGGCCCGCCTATATCAGATACACCGATGTGATTGGTGCAGCTCAGCAACAAAGGCATAGTTAATGAGCATCATTACTCAATGCCAGAGTGACTAGCTGAGCAAATTCAAATTGTGCTCTCGAACTCTGGATTTCCAGGGTAGACTACAACTGCTTCACCACACAAAAATGATGTCACTTTGAAAATGATAGAATATAAGTTGTTCATTATACCCTAAATCCACGGGCAAAAGCACAAAAGCAACTTGATACACATGCGGGTGGCTTGATGCTATTCCAGTGATTTACAGCTGGTGGCAGTAATGCGTCAAGCAGCGTAACAACGTGCCAACAAGGTAAGGAAAGGATGACTGTAGGCTAAATATAGCTAACATACATGACAACATACCTTTAAACCTGCATAACAATGCAGGGTTTAAAAAAAAAAAAAAGGTCTTGTAGCGATGTCTACACGATTTGTGACATTGCTGTTTGTTTGCAAGAAAACTTTACATTGCACCCTGAAGTTGTGGGTGCATGGGTGGACTTGGACTCTTAACTTTGGTAGTTCTAAAATCCTGATGGACCTGTCCTCAATAATGTAAATTGGGTTTAACTTGTAGGCTAACAAACACCAGCACTTAAAGTCGGACAGACGCTTTGAACCAGATTAAGCCCAGTTGTAACCCCTGAATTGGTCGGCCCAAACAAATTCTACAATTGGGACGAATTTCTGTCAGATCAGTTGTTGCTTGACGTAAAAGTTGCAGGTAAGGCAATTAAAACGTGTAGTGTAAGCTGACGACATACAAGATTAATAAGAACACAGCGTCTGACCAGCTTGAGTCAAATAAACGTTTTTTGTAATGAGAAATACCCTTACTGTACTCTTTTCATTTTAGGTCATGCTGTTGAACCTTTAACTTTCCAGCTCCGTGAATTTACCCGGACATTCTGTCCAGGCATGGCTGTGCTGATGTCTCTAAACCAGCACATGATACAGTACGTTGATGCTTTATGACTATCTGGCGACTTTTTGAACAGCCAATATTCCTTTGGCGGGATTATAACTCAAATTCTAATGTGTCTAATGTTCCCTTGTGTTCAGTTCAGCGCTATGGAAAAGTTTGCAGGTTTCGGCAGCTGTACTTGGAAGAAAACCTCCGAGACTGAACAGCGCTGGCTCACAGGGAACACTGGGTGCGACTCACCTCTGCGAGTGTTTTCTCAACTGGACTCCAATATGGGAGACTCAGCACTAAATAAAGCACTATCCCAGATGTATGCTGCGCATCAAGCTTTTTGATTGCTGTCCATGGGACACGGCGCCCAAATGGCCGTGGATCCGATGGCTTTCCAGTGGCTTTATGACTTGGGATCTTAATAAAGTGTCTGAATGACTTTCCAGCTCTCTCACTCGTTTTGATTCTCTTTACTGGGGGAAAGCGAGCCCTCTCTGAGCGTTCTAAGGGATCTGCCTTGAAGAGCTTTGCAGGTTTTTTGCCTTTGAAGGATCCGTACAGAAGGGATTTTCCCACTACAATTCATCACTGTCTGTTTTCTGTGTGTGTGTGTGTGTGTGTGTGTGTGTGTGTGTGTGTGTGTGTGTGTGTGTATGTGTCTGCCAGCCACAGGCTTTAACCGCTATTAGTGGGGATTTTGCCCGCTCTTTGAGGTGGTGATCGGTTTCGTTTAAATAGGTGAGAACTCAGATTAGTTATGAATTTTCTCCACACACACTATAGGATTCACTTTCCCATAGGGCCCTGCAGATCATCATGCAGCGGACCACCATTTCCGTGGATGTGTGGTGGGTCTGCATGTGTGCGTTTAGAGAACCCCGGAGATGAGGTCACGCTGGGAACGTAGACAGCACAGTGACCAAGCAGTTACACACGACTGTCATGTTAACAGAAAAAGGAGTCTGATCAGCTGGTGAATGTTAAAGAGCCAAATATTTCCCTCTGAAGTTAGTGGAGACCTAAACGAAGCTAAAAAAAAAGATCCAACATAGACTTACAGTTGTTGGGTTTCGAGGAACGTGACGCCAAATGATTGTTAATGTCTTTCTATGTCTGCTGGATGCGTAAATAGGTAATTGCAATGCTGTCCCCTAGAGGCAATAAATCAATTAATGCTGACAAGCAAGATGGTTTGTTACACAGAACCATCTGAGAAGCCGTCATTGGAAACTGTTTGGAAAAGGGCAGGCACTTTCAAAAAAATACCTGGCACGTGATTGGATGAACCATCTGTCTATCCGTCCGCCATTGTTGTTTTGAATTAACAGTTGTTACACACACCTAAACCACGCCCGTAACAGTACTGCCAGTAGCCCCTCACCAGACGCTGATTGCTTTGGTTAGCTGGTAGTTCAGACACGAATGCATTACTTAAAGCCTAGTTTGCTTTGCCAGACCTTCCTCCACGTCGGCGCCGCAGAGGAGGGTCTGGCTAGTCCACACAGCATTCCAGGATGGGAGAAAAACGTGCTCTGGTTTATTGGCATTTCTTTAAACTAATCATAATCGTCTTGGCGGCGCTAGGCACAGGGAAAAGCCTCTGGAAGGAACTTGTTTTGGTGGAACATTCAATTCATCATGTTCAAAAGTTTATTTTAATTGTGCCACAAAAACTCAGATTGGACAGATAGTCTAGCTAGCTGTCTGGATTTACCCTGCAGATATCTGAGGAGCAGTTAAGTTCTCATAAATCCAACAGAGTTTAAAATGCCAACACAAAGGAAGCCCAAGGTAACGGACATCCGGCCTAAATGAGTGAAATCCAGGGGAATTTCCATCGGCAACGGAGCAATCCCGGAAGTGGAACGTCAAGAATAGAGACTACTTAAAGCTTGACAAGATGTGTTTTTGGGTGATATGTGATATCACGAGAATCCAGTGGCCATGCAAGGTAATATAAGTGTGGCTTTTGACTAGGGTTGGGTACCGAAACCCGGTGCTAATACGGCACCGGTGCCTAAACGACCGGTATCTACTGGACCGAATTGCAACGCTGATTTCGGTGCCTCATTTCGGTGCCAATTAAATGCCTTCTGCGCTGCTCCCTGATGAGGCAACAGGAGCATTGCTGCACGCGACGCTAGTTAACACTTCACTTGACAGCAGGTAACGTTAGCCTACCGTTAGCTAGCAGCTGGATTAAACACGGTTAAAATGCTGACAGCTAAACGGTGTCTGTATTTTACTGTAGAGGATTCCAACAGTGGGACGTTAAGCGGTGTGCAGCTGCCGTTGTCGGAAAAACAACACACACGTGGTGCGTTCACTTGAAACTTAGTAAGCCTCGTGGTGCATTTAAAGTTATTGTAAAATACCCTATTCCTTATTACCCTATTTTTTTAAGTATCGGTTCACGCACCGTTTAGGCACTGGCACCATTTTAAAAGTATATTTTTAGCATCGGTATTGGAAAAAACACAAAAGATACCCAACCCTACTTTTGACAGAAGAAATAACATATTGTTCCTCTTATAAATGTAAAGTTTAATTTACAAGCAATAAACACATCCTTTTTCAATTCATTACCTTCTGCAGTTTTGCTGCTGCAGCCTTACTTGGTCTGGTAGCTTTTGTAGCAAATGTTATCGTACTTTCTGCACTTATTTATATTATATAATATATTGATGTTATTGCGGTAAAATTGACATTACTGAGTCAGTTTGCTGACCTTCTTTTCTCTCCTTGTGATACTGACACGCCATGTTTTAGCATTTACCATTATCCCATAATTGCTTACCGTAATGCCCCACAAACACTTTGCTGAAAATGTTACTGCTGAAAGCCATCTTTGCATCAATAAAGCTGAACAAAGATCTGTTGTTTTCAACAGCAGCAAAAGAAAAACACAGTTATATCCAGTTGGCTTGTTGGCTCAGCTTTTAAACTTTATTGCCCCTGATTGGTTTGTGGTAAGGCACAAAGAACAACATGGAAAGTGAAGAGATAAAAATGAATAAACGTGTCTGTATGATCTGGCAAGCAGTTGTGTTTTACAGTACATTCCAAAAATACTGTGTCCCGTGTCTTTATTTCAAAGGGAGGCTTTTCTCCAGACATGGTTGACAATTTACAACCTTGGGGCTTGCTTTAGGTCCTTTGTGTCCCAACTTACACACTTTCATTCACACACATACCTTTTTGGAGTACCTCTACAGAGAAGTATTTCGCCAGGGAACCTCAGACGCTTTCATGTGCTTAAGTCACGTCTATCACATGAACCTTAATTGGCGTGCAAGCGCAAGAAACAACAAACACATCCTGAGTGCTGCAGAGACAGCTCAGGCCCGAGGGGGAAGCAAATACGCATCAAAATAACTGACGGGTAGAACATAGCGAATGCTTAGGGACAGATGAAACCGGTCTCTCTTCTTTAGGATAATGTGTTGTGAAGAGCTGACCGCAAAGTTTTCCAGAGCTGCTACTGTGTGAAAGGCATGCAGGCAGTGCGGTGCACTCAGGGATTATAAGGGAAGATCATTTTGAGTGCACACGTTCTCTCGTGCAAGGTTTTTTTCCGGGACTTCGTGGGCCCGTACTTTTCACCATCTGCTGTCACCAGAAACTTAAAAACCTTTTTTTTTTCAGTTGTTCAGGAGGACAGGCTCCTATACGCTGACAAGCTTCAATCTAAATTAGACAGTATTTAGATTCCAATGAACCTTTAATTATGTGCCGATGTTGGACCTTTGAAATAATAACGTCACAAGTCACCGCAGTGTATACCAAACAGGCAAACACCAATCAAGACCAGCGAGGGTGTTAAAATGTTGCAAACAAACAAAGAGAAAAATTAGCTAAATGTCCACCTCCACATGTTTTTCCCCCCTACATTTTTTTCTTTTCTCCTGTTTTTACCAAAAACAAATCTGTTGGTCCTTGGAAAAGCTACAGCAGTTTTTTAAAGACAGTGTTTTTCATTTGTCGAGACGAGTTTGTCGAGACGAGTTTGTCGGACGGCGAAAACTGAACTGTTTGAAAATATGTTGCATTATAAGTTGATCTTGTAATAACTTTGGTGATCTGTCGACTTTTCTAGGCCACCGTAAGATACAAATTTTATTTGTGGTTATGGTTTAGGACTAAATACTTTCTAAACTATGCCATTCCCATTAGCCTCAGCTGTACATTGTGTTTAGTGCGAATTAGCAATGCTACCACGCTAAACTAAGCTGGTGATGTTAAGCATTAAAGCAGAGATCTTCAACAGGGGTTCCGGGTCCCCTAGGGGGTCCTCAGAGTCACTGCAGAGGGGCCACCAAATTATAGTTAATTTTTGAAGGTTTTTTCCAAATTAAAATGTCTTAACATGAATCCAATATATTATTAGCAGATATAAATCACTGATGATAGGCTTACTGGCCTATAGGTAATGTAGTCACTAAGGTAGCCATCCACAGATACAGTTAATCCTAAGGATTCAATGTGCCACATTGTACAATATGTGCAACATTTAAAGATGATTTATAAAATCATGCCCACAATAATTATTTTTAATAGCTTAGTATTCTATGCACTAAAAAGGTATGTATAAAGGCTTTAGGCCGCCCCAGTAGGGGGTCCCTGCTCTGTCTCTTTTTCAGTTTAGGGGTCCTTGGTTTAAAACACGTTGAAGACCCCTTCATTAAAGTATTATAACGTTAGCTCAAAGCACCACTGTGCCTAAGTATAGCTTCACAGAGGCACTAGCATGACTGTAGCCTGGTTGACACCAGACCCTTCTCAGTTGTAACTGAGAGTGGGTCTGGGGAAGGTTCATTCACAGCCCATTTCCAAAGGGGCGTCACCAACGGACGACGCTCAAATGCCTCTGGGCGCAATTGGATAGTCCTTCAACCAATCAGACGAACGATCTGGGTGACGTAGCAGCGACAGTGGCATCAACGGGTTGCTGCGCTTCGGTGGCCGTCATGTTGAATGTAAACAAAAAGCTGCTTGCCGTCGCTGCGCTATCGTCATCGTGTAAAGCCCGCCTCAACGGTTGTGATTGGTGCCTCGATTTGGAAAAATTGGAAATGGGTTTGAATGGGCTCTTGGTCAGACGGACTTGTAGAGCAAATCTCAAATTTGCCGGAAGTTCGTCAGGGTTTTCCCAGGCTACCATGACTGTAGACTCTTATTCCCTTTTCCCACCCAAATAAGCGCATGTATGCAGGTTTTTAAACGCTGGGAAAACCTGCTAAATAGGGGAGAGACTCCTGTCCCATTGCCAGTAGACGAGAATGCCTTTCTGTTTGTTTTTTTCTGATGTGTCACGTTCGACATCACGAACGTGCCGGATAACAGGGTAAGTAAACACTAGAAAGAAGCATGGAGGCCAGTGAAAATTTTTACCGTGGTTACTTCTTTTTTTATATCTGTTATGTATTCAGTCTCTCTTTCAAACTCGGTGCCAACTAATTTGGAACAATGTTCAGAACTTCAACGGAATTTCAATGTATAAAATAAGTTTGTAGGAGAAAAAAAAGAAGAAGAATCCGCACCAGACCATAGCATTGCGCCAGAATAGGGGTAAAAATTAGCGTGTCCACCCAGTTGTCAAGTTTCCGTTACTGCTGATCAGAGCTGGAGCCGATAAATACTACTTACGATACGATATCATCACGATACAATATTATTGCTATTTTAAAGATATTGCAATTTACTACCTTTTTTCCAACTTCAAATATTTCCCAATTTCAAATTATGTCCCCAAAAGGAAACTCTGTCAACATCTGTTTAATCTAAAAAGATAAATGTCTTTGTTTGTTCATCTCACTTCACTTTTATTGCTGCAAAACGGGATTGTCAGGCAGACAAACTGACCATCACATATAATAAAATACCGATACTTGGCGTCTGTGTATTGATACACAGATACAATATTTTTTCCCCCACCTCTAATAAATACCCAAGTCATTTGTCCTGGGAATGAATGCCGATTGTAACCTTTCCCATGAAAGACAAAACCCAGATGTTGGGTAATTTGTCCAGTGGGAAAGGGGCTTTTTTAGTCTACTAGCTTAGTTTAGAAATAAAAAATAAAAAAACAATAGATTAGTAAAGTTGTGTCTGAGTGGACATGGCCCTGGCATGTAACCAGAGTGGAAGTCCTAGTTTGTATTTGCTAAACTGCTGCTACATCAAGAAATGAACTGAAAGTTCAAGTTTATCTTTAAATAAACCACAGATTACACTAAATGGCATGGAGACAAGTCAGTTGTTTATATGTTTTTTTTACACAAATCTAGTTTAGTCCTATTGTGTGTACATCTATTGCAGCATGAATTCAGTAGCCTTCACGTGCAGTAATAGGACAGGCAGTTTAATGTGATTGTTTAAGTCTTGGGAAAGCATGAGTGGAGCAGCTTAGTTAAGTGTTTCATTCACACCTTCAAACACCCCCACCACACTGTATATATACACACACACACACACACACACACACACCTTCCCCTCTCCCACCATTCCTGGCGTCAGTTGAAGCACTACATGTGAGACACCCCTCATTAAGTTTGTGTGAATTTTGACTGGCCCCTCGCCTTGCTTATTAAACATTCATAGGAAGGTGACTACTCTGATGTATAAGTTCCCTTAGCTTATTTGTGTGTGTGTGTGTGCGTTTTCTATGAGGCCTGCATCCTGCGGTGATCGCACAGGGTGAGTGTTTCGGTCTACTAACAAAGAACCGTTGTCTCTGCGTCCTGCGGCAGAACATGGATTTCCTCATGTATTTATTCTGCAATGCATATCAAGGTGATTTACTGAGTTTAAAGCTTTATATCTGTAAACCATTTAAATACAGAAAAACAGTGTGAGTATGCCTCAGACTAATAAAACAAAATGTTACCATCTTCTCAAGGAACGTTAAATATTTTTTTATGCATACATTGTTTATGGTGAAATGTATTATACTATTAAACACTTAATGAAATATGGCGTCTGTGAGCATTTTCTACATACACACACACACACACACACAAGACTATGTTCACCACAGGAAATGAATTTGGGGTAACTTTCAAAATAAAAGTAGATGTCAGTGATCCATGCCTTCACGGATTCCTTAATCCTATTTCTACATTTGATTTCCACCTTAATTGAAAGTAAGCTACAGTAGGTACAGTCACATTGCACTTCCCACCTAACAAAACTGCCCTGCCACTCAGCTCATGATGTCATGGTGCCGTTGTGATTAATAGATAAACATTGAGCCGGGCGATGGCAAATTCTAAACAGTCTGTGAAAGTGACGCTGCAGTTCGTAGTAGGCTAATGTGATTAAACAGGGTGATGGCACACGTTAGAATAATGGCTTAAACTTTTGAACCCGATCCAAAACGCACCATTTCAAAACAATACCAAAACCAAAGTACAAAGAATTACATTTATGAAAAAAGGGACCCGATTGTTAGGGTTGGTTTGGACCTACAACCAGGCAGGACAGCAACACGCAGGATTCAGGAACTAAAGATCAAACTATTTATTCTCCCAAGGAAAACACACTTGACATCTGGGACAGGCAGCAACACAGGGAATCACGACAAATGGACAAAGAACTCAAAGAACAGAACAGTTAAATATACACAAGGAGCAAATCACGAGACAAGGCACAGCTGGAGGGAAACACTGATTGGGTAACAACACAACCAGGACTGGCGACACAAAGGCAGGCTGACGAGGCTAGACACAGAACAGGTGTACAAGGAAAGACATGCCGGGCAGGGCTACAGGGACACATAAGGTACACACAGTGCAAGCACAGAAAACTCAGAACATAATAAATGAAACAAGGAACATGAAACCCCAAAAAACCAAAACAAAATCCTCTAGAGACTTAAAGTAAACAGTTAAGGCAACTAAAGATATACGTCACACTGACAGTGTTTAAGTCAGTATTTTAACAACAAAAAGTTTGAAGGCCTCGGGCCACAGAGCAGGACTGTGACAGCGAGCATAGTCAGACCTGATGTGAATAGAGCCATTAGACCACATTCAAAACCCAGTGGACCCCGAAAAGACCCAAATAGAGGGAGAACAAAAGCAATGGCGGCAGCATGATGCACCAACAATAAGCCACCACCAAAATTAAGGCTGATTTATGGTTCTGCTGAGGCCGTAACCTACGTAAGTGGCCTGAGGTTTATACTTGTGCGTTGGTGAGTGTGTCAATCTCTTTAAGAGAATAGCAGGGCCACATGTGTGTGTGTGCGTGTTAGTGTGTGGTAGAGCGAGTGAGAGAGTGACTGTGATTCGCTTCGGAGCGAGTACTGACTCTAGAGGCATAGTAAGAGAAACAAAGTGTCTCCTCTGTTCTTTCTGACCACGGTGGGAAATCTGCAGTAGGAAAAGTGAACCCTCTCCTTGATTTCATGTTGTTTATTGAGAAGGAGAACCAGGAAATGCAACGCTACCAAGCCACAGCCGAGCGACCTGCGTCACCGCGATGTGTAGTCAAATTTTTTGAGAAGTGCACGTCAGGCTAACCCCCAATTTCTACCGGTTGCGGAACGGCTGCGGAACAGCTGCGGAACGGCTGCGGAACAGCTGGGAACGGCTCCGGAATGGCAGCGGAGTTAATAGGTTTCCATTAAAGTCAATGTGTGTATTTCCACTGACTGCGGAACGGCTGCATTCCGACTGCGTCCCCGAGATACGCAGAGCTTCCATTTTTTCCCAGACGCCGGAGAGCTCCGCAGCAATTCGGCACAATTCAGATTGTGCGGGACGGGAAGTCGAGCACAGAAACAAAATAAAACATCTGGTTAATTTTTGAAATAAAATACACCGTGCTCACGGCGGATCATATTTCCCTGCACTACACCTTGAAAACACAGCACAGAGTTGTTTCCCCTCTACTCCTCTGGATGGAAACAAACTGTTGTTGGTTTTGTGGTTATATTCTACCTGAATTCGCGAGATCTCATGGGTCCTCGTGACTTCAGCTGTCAGTCATGGCTGCAGCCGGTACATCTAATGTCTTTGAATTGCATCCACGTTTTCTTCACTTGCTTCCCTTCCTTGGGTCTTAGCCCGTCCCACCGATGAAGCATGGGAGAGAGGAAACAAGGAAATGTGTTTTTAGAGGGATGACACGTACTTTCCTCTGAAGCGTCACGTGAATTCGCTGTATGGACGGAGTTAGCAACAGCTTTCAGCTGCACGGCTCCTGGGAAGGCTGCTCTCGTGTTTCCTCGCTCATAGCTCCTCAAAGATTCTTCCTCGCTCCTCGGGGCAGGAATAAGAGCTTTGAGACGGCCTTCACGAAGGAGGGCCAGGAACGACTTCCAGTTCGAGCAAGGATCGAGGAGCTATCAAATAAGAGACTTGAGATTCAGCCATTGAGTGTGGAACAATGGACAATATGGGCGGAATATGGTGGGCGAGGAAGCTGCAGTGGTTGCGATTGAAACTGCGAAAAACCGAACATAAATGCAATTTACACGTGTTTTTTTTTCAATAAGTACCACTATGCTGTATTCACATAGATTTTGTCGGCTGTAATGCGCCGCCCGGCTGCAATTTACCGTTAAAAAGAAAAATAGTAATTTCCGGTCAGTGCATAACGGCCATGCGCAATTTGAGACAACAGTGCCTTGTCAAAATGTACGCACTACACAAATGAGTACACACAGGGCACTACAGGACCCAATAAGACTCAATATAATTTGGAGACGACCCAACAAGGGGCCTTGGTTGGGTCTCAGTTGTAGGAGCATTGGGTGGACCATGCATTGTTTTCTGAAATTTGCAACATCTCTTTCAGTTTATATCATCAGAAGTGGTCAAAGCTAAACTTTGCCTCCTCTGCTTGTTCCTGCTGGCCTGCGAGGCCAACTACAGACCCGTAAAGCAACTTAAGGAGGTGGGAAACTAGTGAAACAGTTGGCGCACATACCCACCGCTTGTTTACCCTTTCTCTTTGATTTATTCATCCAAATAACAAAAATGGTTCAAATCTAGAGAAAGAGCCTTTTCGTCAGCCTCGGCAGTTGTCATCAAGCCAACAGGGTTAGGGAGGTTGGATCTTTTAAATCCTCTCTCTGGGGAGCTAATATCCATTCCATGCTTTAAGCCAAAAGAGCATTTTAGGCGATGTAATTATTCAGCTTTCACAATGCCTGCAGCCTCCCCTGCCTGTGTACCTGGCTGGCTCCCCATACAGGGTTATTTGCTCAACTACCAATTGCTTGTATAAAAAAAAATAAAAGTAAAAAAAACAGCTTCTGAAACAGAACAACTCATTACTTCTCATAATCAAGTTCAGATTTGGTTTATTCGTCCACTGCAGTTTTTCGTAGTGTTATGAAAACCAAGCCATTTAATTTTCTCTGATTTAGATGCTGATGGTGCTGACTGTCTGAAATATTACAGTGTGAGTCATAGTACAGGAACACATAAATGTGTTTTTTTAATAACATGTAATAAAATACAGCTGCATGCCGTAGACTCACATTCAATCTTAGCAAAAGATACATGCAAACATATCCTGTACATAAACTGTGAATGTATACACTTGCGCACACACACAAACACACAGACACAGACACACACACAGAGTTTAATTATATGTACAAAGATCTACACTTGTATACAATTGTTCCCAGGTGAATTTTGCAGGAACACACAAACACACACTGGCTTTTCTGTGTTCCATCTCTGTTGAGGCCTGAGCGGCACAGCCAATTATTTCATTACCATGTCTACAAAATTGTGTCACAGAGTCTCTGTGAACTTATAAAACAGATCTGTGACTTCAAACTCTGATGCTGACCGGAGTGGACAGCTTTCATTTCAAAACAAAACAGTGGTTTAATAAAATAATAATGTAGTTTCCTGTAGCAAAAAAACAAGGTTGAAGGTTAAACTTTAATCACCTTTGAGTAAAATGGTGTGTTGAGGATGGTCAATTTGATTTAGATTCCCATTCCAGTTTATAGTTATTATTGTCAACTTACCAGCAGATATTTTATTTTTGAAAAGAGTTCAATTTAAACTAGTTTGGACATTTCTCCATGTGGACTGTGCAGCCATTACGCTCATCAATTTCTAAGGAAAACATCTAGCCTTTTAGCTAGTCCAGCTAAGCTAGCTAAACATTTACTTAGCCAGTACGTAGCTATGTTTACCAGCTAGTTGCTAACTTTATCTGTCTCTCCTTGGTAAGTCCAATAACTCTCTATCTAAATGTGTTTCAGTTTTACGCAACTACTGAGGAAAACATCTGGCCCTTTAGCTACTACAGCTACACTAGCTAAGCTCAGCTAACTCAGCTACTAATTGCTTCACTATTCTCTAGTTAGTTGCTTACTTTTCTGTCTGTGGTTTGGTGTTGGGCACATAGTAGCCTAGAGAATTTGTTCTTACTGACAACAACTACTTGCTGTTGGAAACAAAGGTGGAATGGTGATAGTGAAAAAATGTGTGGGCCATAAAACAGAAATAACGAGCTAAAGGTGCTTAAAGGCTCCGCACAGCTGAGAGGAACTGAGTTGTGTGGAAATTCTCCGCAGCGCTGTGGAGGAAGGTCTGGCAATGCGAACTATTGCTTTACCTTCTCTTTCACCTAAATACCCTGCAGGCCTCTTTCAAGATGTCTAATAAGTCTGATGGCCATCACGGTTTCAACACAAATCTTTCTGAATACCCAAATCTGCAAACGATACCAACACATGAAGGTCTGGAAGAGTTTGGAGTTTTACCATTTAACCCCCGAAACCCTATTTTTCTCTTTAACGTCCCCTGTTCCCTCATCGCTGTCATTTCCCTCTCCCCTCCTCACACACAGTCACACACATACAGTTTTGTTAACAGTTCAAAGCACAAAGAGAGGTCAGCGAGGGAGCATGTCAGTCAGACAAGTTGTCACCCAAATGATGACAAATTGGCCGCCTCTCCAGTCGCCTCCCAATCAAGTCCAGACCTGGCTCTCATGCACGCACAGTTCTTGTAAATGGAGATCGATGGCACCGAGGTGAAGCTCACAGTCACACACAGTCAGCGCTCTGTCACTGCCATGTAGAGCTGCTTAGAGTCAAGTAAGCAAATTTATCTGGGTTTCAGCGGAGAGTTTTAGTGTCTTATGATGGTATAAATGGTATTGTGAGTGATTTTTCACCCAGAACACCCACTGAACACTTCTGCTTTTGACAGGAAAATTGTCATATTTGACCAAATTGAACACAATTGCTGTTGGCATCAGGCTTCTTTTTACTTTGCACAGTATACAGTAAAGTATGACCGAGGGAGAGCCTTCACCTGTTTCTGATCTTGACTCGGCTACTAACCCTGCCGCGGCTCTAACGGGCTTGTTTCCAGGGAGACAAACATCATGTTATCCAATACTATGAATCTTGCAATAACAGTCTTTATCGTTTGCGATGGATGGAATTTTGTCATTTCACGTCTTGAAGGAGAGAATATGCAGGAATGCTTTTCCTCCTGGTGAATGTAGAGCGGAACATGGGGCAAAAATATTTGCCTCTTTCTGTGATCGTTTCTCTTACTACTCTGGACCTTTATTGTGTCTTTATCTTCTTCTTCTTTGGCCACTTTATTCATACACGCTATGTTTGGTTTGCAACTTCACGTGGAGTAGGAGCTGCTTATGTTTCATATTGAGAACATATTAATGAGCATTTCATCAGTCAATTCATATTTTGGTGGAGATAAAAATGTGTGTGTGTGTGTGTGTGTGTGTGTGTGTGTGTGTGTGTGTGTGTGTGTGTGTGTGTGTGTGTGTGTGTGTGTGTGTGTGTGTGTGTGTGTGTGTGTGTGTCATCATGGTAAATTTTGGTGACACCTACTGCAGTTACCACAGAGGCGGTTTTTCGTACTTTGCTAGATGTTGATTTGTCCGTCTATCTGCGGCCATATTTTGTCGTGGCGATAGCGTCACAACCGTCAAACATTTTTGGGATTATGTTGTTTTCTCACTGTAGAACTAAACCAGATAAACCATTTATTGTGAATTCTAACAAAATGCTTGCAGCACCAGAAAAAAAAAAAAAAACACTATATAAATCGAAAAATGAAATGTTAGTGAAACGATAACAGAGAAAAGTTCAACTTTGGCTGAAGTTTCCACTTTACGTACTTGGAATCTATGAACCAATCACAACAGAGAAGATGGAGATGTAGAGAAGAAAAGAAAAGCATGGAAAATATCAGTGAAATGCAACTTATTTTCATAAGTTGAGTTTTTTTTCCTTCTGCTTCTTTAGCTTCTCTTTGTTATTGTTGCTGCTGTCAACCCCACAGGGATCCATACGTTTTATGTTCTGTCACTGTATAAATCCTACCTTTTACTTTACTTCTGTACTTTTGCTCCTGTGACCTCAGCGGGATGAACTTAGTACTGAGAGGCGCAGGAGTTTGAAGTCAAAACACACTGACTTCATTGTATTTTGTGGCATTACAGAACAAATTATTTAGAGAACAGATGCAGGACAAAGGCTTCTACAAGGGTTTCTGCTGTGATGTGGACAAATCCCAGGACGACGCCATTCATTGCCGTCATTACAGTACATTCATTCCCATTTGGTCCAAAAGTCATTTGGGTTGGGAGAGGTGTGGGTGTTAGTGGGGGCAGAGGTGAAATCCCAAACTTCAAGGCCAAACCTCAAGGTTTGCATAAAAAAACCATGGACCTAAGATGGCAAATGTGAAGAAAATAACCCGACTCGTTTTCTTTTCTTTTACCACAAGTTTCCTCCAGGCGGGGGTCCGCCAAGTCACAAATTAACGTTGATTTAGAAACAACAGAAGCCTTTTGTCTCAGAGGGCTCGGATTTTTTCTTTCAAACGTCGAGGCACTTGGCTCCGCGTCTTTGTTATTTTTCCACGCATAAAACTTTCATGATGAAATAAAGCAGAGGGCGCGCGGCGGCGGGGGACGGCGCGCTCGCTAGGCCTGTTGGCTGCTATCACTCATGAGCCTGATTGATGAGATGAAGCCAAGCTCGCTGTCTCGCTTTTTCTGTTCCATATCAGGTGTCTCAGTCTGTGTCTGTCTTTTTTTTTTCTTTTTTTTTTTGGATTCTTTCCTCTGCGTCTCTCTTTGCATCAGTGTCTCTTTCAATTTGTTTTCTTCTTAACGTTCTCTTTTCTATTTCTGTCTCTTTACCTCTCAGCTTATCTCTTCTCTTTCTCTAGTATAACTTTCTTTGTCCGTGTCTTTTCCCCCTCTTTTTTTTTTTTTTTTTTTTAAGATTATTTTGGGCATTTTTAGGCCTTTATTTGGATAGGACAGCTTAGACTTAGACTAGAGAGAGAAGGGGAATGACATGCGGCAAAGGGCCGCAGGTTGGAGTCGAACCTGCGGCCGCTGCGTCGAGGAGTAAACCTCTATATATGGGCGCCTGCTCTACCAGGTTCTTCTGTCTCTTTCTCAATTCATTCATTTAAACTCAATTACCAAAAACCTTTTTATTGGCTTGCAAGCCTGAAAATCAATTTTGCTGACGAATCAGAAACACTCCTGTTATCTGTATCATTATTCTTCTCATATTTCCCCGTCAAGACACACACACACGCACACACACACACGCACACACACACACACACACACACACACACACACACACGCACATAGGCTCAGGTTCCCTTTAGATGTCGGGTTTTCAGATTCATTCTAGACGTCTGATGAAGAAGAAGTATGTCTGGGTCATTTCCACGCGGATGTTGGTTTTGCCCGCAGAGCGTCGCTTTTAACGTCGATATCTGATATTCATATTCTGTCATCCCTGATGTTTTTCTAAGCCCCCTTCTACCTGTCCTCATAAATAAGGATAAGCTGTGGATTTAACGGGGCAGCAGCAGACATTGATGGCCGAATCCACATTTATCTCACATATCTTTAGTTCTGTGACTCACTTTTATGGTGAGGGAACTAAACCTGTTTCCCCTGGATGCATAAGTCAGCTTTTTTAACCAGAGAAAGCTATGGTTGAACTAAAGCGTGACATTTTTAAGAGCCTCTCAACTAAGGCTATAGGAGCTGATTTAGGCACCACCACCCCCTTCTGTGTGGAAATAAGACACACCTATCAAGCAAACTCACCCCTAGAGCGGCTCTCAGCTCTGCTACGCAAAAAATTTGCGGCATTTCTATTTTTGTCGGAACCGCAGGACGTTCAACGGGCCAGGCAGGGAGTGGAAGGGCTAGAGCATCCCATCAATATTCAAAATAAGCTCACTATTTTAATTTTATTTATTTTAATTATTTTTAGTGTCATCCGTGTCGTTCATAACTGGACTAAGTGGAAGAAACCATTTAACTATGTAGACTACTCACTTTTATGGTAGAAGCACAAATATCCAGGAAAAATGACTAATACAACGAAATCTGTGAGTCAGGCAGGAGGACTGTGGGGGAAGGTCTGGCAGAGCGTGGTGTCGCTTTGCCAGACCCTCCTCCAAAGCGCGCTGAAGGAGGGTATGGCTACTCCACACAGCATTCGGGGATGGGAGGAAAACGGTTTAATGGCATTTCTTTAAACCAATCAGAATCGTCAGGGGTGACGCTAAGCACAGGACAGAGCCGCTGCAAAATAGTCGTGCGAGAGAAAACTCAGATTGGACAGATAGTCTAGCTAGCTGTCTGGATTTACCCTGCAGAGATCTGAGGAGCAGTCAATCATAGTCCTCATACATCCACCGAATTTAAAATCCCAAAACAAAGAAAGCGGAAGGAAACGGAAAATATATGCATCCGTCGGAATTTCCTGCAGTCTCACAGCAGTTTGTGAAGTTGTCACGCTATGGATTTGTGTACAAGTACACGTTTTTCTCGTTTTTTTCGTGTTGGTGAGGACGATTTTTAAAGTAATGTATTTAAATGGGAAGCATGTTTCGTGATCACAGCACGACTACGGTAGCGAGTAGTGTGAAATGCCGAAAATCAGCATAGGGAGGTTGGTCGTGGTGGTGAATGGGTCAAACAACACAGGACTTTCACCCCGGAGACCGGGGATCGTGTCCGGGCGTGTGGCGTGTCCTTTCCCCGTTCTTCTTTTCCGAAACCCCGAAACCCAACCTCTTTATACATGCTTCCCATGACGTGCTGACCAGCACGAATACATTGTTCTCAGCGACACAAAATAAACGAGACAAACGTGTTCGTGTACAAAAATCAATAGATTAAAAATAACGTGACCATTTCACAACCCGCCGCGAGACTGCCCCTGAACGAAATCTTCTAGCTGCACATCGTCAGTGTTGATTTTGATATCAACAATTGATTAAATGGCCGCATGTATGTGAAAGGTGTCACTTAAAGTGACAAACCAACAGAGAATTATCACTCAACTCTGCTCTACTGAGCTCTTTAGCATCTTTCAGCTTTGTTTTGGTTTAAAAATCTGCAAGTTTACTGCTTTGGTACAACTAGTTTCTAGCTGGTGAACATATTGAAGCACTTATAGCAGCAAAGGAGCCAGATATTTTTTTTGTCAGGTTAAATGAGTTACATGAAAAGATTTTATATTTTGAGAGAGAAGTTGTGGCTTTTCCCATTCACTTCAACACAGTCAGGGGTTTCATTAAGCAAGCATCTAACGGCCCCTTGAATGTTTGGCATCTGGTGGCTGCATTTTAACTCAACCAAACACAACACGACCCATAAAAATAAAAAAAAATAAAAATATTTGGTCAGCGGTAAGTGGTTCTCATTGACTACATTGTCATGTTTTGGAACAGTTGACAGGGTAGATCTGTTGAGAATAGGCTCTCCGGTGTCTTTGTGAGATATTTTTTTTAATGGCACATGGGAAAATGTGTCGTATGTGTCTCCACTTTTGATAGTTGTATTTATCGTCATATTTTACCTATACACAAAACTGCTTTAGTCATACATTTCAGTCTTTATAATCTCTCTGGCACAGCTTTCTTTCCTCTGGGAATGGAGTATATGACGGGGCAGACATTAAGGTTAATCGTGAAATGACACGTGAAGTCCCACTCCCGCAGAACTATGAAGTAGCGGTATCAAATATCTTACTGAGAGGTGTTTGGCAGAAAGCAGCAGCCTGACTTCACTTCTAAACACACGCCTGACGCACACACAAAAAAAAAAAACCAGACAGACTGACTGACAGACAGGAAGCATGAAAGAAAAGAAAAGTGGGCTGTGAGCTAGGAGTTCCTCTGTATTATTTGATAAGGGAGAGAAACAGAAAGGGAACAGACAGAGGGAGAGCTCACTGTGGTTTTGATAAATGCAGCAGTCAAATTTTTACAATCGCGTCACACTACATGTGGAGTCTTTGATGTCAAAGGTTCAGGACCCGGTCACACGATCATTAACGGCAACCCCGAGAGAGCCTGTAGCGGCGCCGTGTGCGGTGGAAGAGTGAGATTACAGAAACAATTCAGTCGGAACCGGAAATTGGGGCTCAATTCAAGTCCGAGTTGGCTTACTGACAATATTAGAAGAGTGTGTGCAGTGACTGTGCACACCATTTAGTCTGTTACAGTAGAGGTAAGGTTAATTAGTGTCAGTGAAAGTGGAGACTACACAATTATAATTTTGCAATCACAGACACTGCAGAGGCCGACATAACAGTACGACAGCAATAATACCTCGGAGGCTGAAAGTGTCTGGGCTTTGTCAGACATGATTGTGGTATTGTAGATACAAGGCTCAGCTGCACACCAGTACCACACAAGAATCACCAAGGGTATTTCATGAATAAAAGTGTTTATTGAAGCATGTGTACTGCTAAAGAGTTACTTTCAAACCCAAATACTGAATCTAGAGCTTGCCTGTCGCGGCTGGAGACAAGGCTAACTCGATAGCAGGCACTCAGAAAACGCAGACCCCCCGCCAAGGCATGCCCTATCTCACGATGTTAATGCAGTGTGAATTTCCCCAAGCGGGGAACACATTTTTTTCCCATTATTCCGACGACACATGAATGCAGCACAAGCAGGGGTGTCGGACTGGGGGGAAAAGGGGACTGAGTGCCCAGGGCCCTCATGTGAGGAGGGCCCAAAAAGATGCTAGAATAAATAGCTGTGGATGCGGGGAGGGGCCCATAGAAAATGCCTTTCTACAGGGCCCAGAATTTTGTGCTACGCCCCTGAGCACAAGTGCCTTATCTCACAATGTTAACGAAAGTGAAAAAGAATTTGTTTATCCGCCCAGTGATTCGGTTCCGCTCCAAATGTATTGGGTTCTTCCTTGGCCCATGCTACACCCTTCCTCCAAATATCATGAAAATCGGGCCTTTAGTTTTTTCTGTAACCCTGCTGACAGGGGTGGTGATGGTGCAGTGGATATGGCACATGCCTTTGGTGTCAACCCCGGGTTCGATTCCCACTGCGATACATCAAACAATGTGTCCCTGAGCAAGACACTTAACCCCTAGTTGCTCCAGAGGCGTGCAACCTCTGATATATAGCAATTGTAAGTTGCTTTGGATAAAAGCGTCAGCTAAATGATATGTAATGTAATGTAATGTAACAAATGACAGGCAAATAAACATAACCTCCTTGGCGAAGGTAATAATGAGACTGATAATAATGAACTAAAGCATTAAAGTTGCGGGATGGACAACCAAAACAGTGAGCTTAAAGACGCCAAAAAGCTCAGTAGAGCTGAGGGGAACTGCAGAGTGGGGTGATAATTATCTGTGGCTTCAAGCGAGCCCTTTACATTGTTAATATACATATATTGATTAGTGCAGCTTTGAAGTTTCTTGTAATCAGTTTGACCAATTGTCAGCGTTAGCTTCAGCAGTGAATGAAAAGCTCAAGAAATTGCTATGGTTAACAAAGCATTGATTAAAAACCGTTTAAACGCCTGTGGGTCAAGGTGAAGACAGGAAGGCTGGGTAACATAATATCACTCCAGACTTTTGGCTCTTGGAAAGCAAGAAACCCCCAAAACCTAAAAAAAAAAAAAAAAAACCACCCACACTCAAAAGGCTGGTCAACTTGTCATTAAACAACCTTAATATAGCATGTTTGTATTGAGAGCTTAGGTTGCAGGAGAACAGACATTTCCAGTTGGAGCGCTCCCAGCAGGATCAGACTATTTGAAGCATTAAGTTAGTTTTTCACAGGAGAGAGGCCGCAGCCAACAGTGCAGGACTGAGCTGGGACTCAGTGGAACAAATGTTAAACTAATGTGCAACTGTTTTGACATTTGCGATATTCAAGCTTTCACTAGAGAGACCGGTGTCGGTGTCCCCAGTGAAACCAAAAGTTGACATTATATTAAGTGATGTTCATAATTGTTAGTTAACTTCCGTATGTTTTTCGTACGTCACGTTCAATGTGACATGTGAAGTAGTTACGTACGGAAGTACTTATTTAAAGGTCCCATGGCATGAAAATTTCACTTTATGAGGTTTTTTTAACGTTAATATGAGTTCCCCCAGCCTGCCTATGGTCCCCCAGTGGCTAGAAATGGTGATAGGTGTAAACCGAGCCCTGGGTATGCTGCTCCGCCTTTTAGAAAATGAAAGCTCAGATGGGCCAATCTGGAATCTTCCCTTTATGACGTCATAAGGAGGAAGGTTAGCTCCCCTTTCTCTGCTTTGCCCGCCCAGAGAATTTGGTCCGCCCATGAGAAAGACAGATGGCGCGTTCATGACACCTGGGAATAACATGGACCGCCCCCGTAATTACGTTGTTTTTCAAACTGCCAGCGTTCACATGGTCGGGATGCGTGTTCTTCTTCTTCTGTTATATTGGCGTTTGGCATAACAACTTGTTGCATGACTGCCACCAACTGTTGGCCGTAGCCTAGAGCATCAGGTGTGTGAAAACATGGAGGCCACAATAACAAAAGATTTGCTGCTGTTTTTTTATGCGAGCATACAAACAGCACATCGACAGGTGTTTGTTTGTGTTATCTGCAGGACAACGAACGGGAAAGGACACGGATATGGTGTTGTTTTTTTATACATAGGCCTATTTATGAATAATTTGAAATACTTATTTATGCACTTCAATATCTAATGGAAAATAATTACAAAATTAAATAGCACAACATGGCGTCAACATAAAACACTGTAGCGGCTAAATACATACCACCGCTCGTATTTTATCGTTCTATCACACTAGTCTGTTCACATTACAGCGCTTTAGTTTAAAATCCTTTTATTTTAGGTAAATAATATATCGTTTATTGGTGAAGTAGCGTTGATCACAGCTCGATGGTGCTTTAAGCCCCCAACGTTGACTTCAAGGCAGCGCTGCACCCATCAACTTCAAGGCACCTAACCCTAACCTTAACCCTAACCATAACCATTGCCTAATCCTAGGCAGCGCTGCCTGGAAGACGACGTTGGTGGCTTAAAACACCAAACACCGTACCGTTGATCACTTTAAAAATAATTCAGCAGAGGCAGGGATATTTAGACCAGAAAGATGGAAATCCCACAAATCCAACCCCGAAAAATCGCACTCTGATTAGAACGGTCATATTTCGTAAGGTATCATACGAACCGTTGTATGAGAATACGTTGCAGTATTACACATTATCAGAAGTCATTGCATGTTTAACTTTAAATCAAATTTTGGGAAATGCTTAGTCACTTTCTTTTGCCAAGAGTAAGATAAGAAAATCAATATCACACACACACAGTAAAGCTGAAGCTATCACCAACAGCCACTTAGCTTAGCTTAGCTTAGCACAAAGACTGGAAATGGCTCTGTCACAAGAAAAGTCAAACTGGCCGCTGGCTGTAGCAACATATTGTCGCTGTCGGGTGAAAACCTGATATGTCCCAAACTGTCGTTTTTCCAGGAAATGAAAAAAGGCTCATTTGAAAATATTTTATTGAGCTATTTACCTCAGACGAAATCGCCTCATCACTATTTAAATATCTGTAAAAAAAAAAAAAAAAAAAAAAAGGGTTGTAAAGGGTGATAGCCTTGATTTATGTAACAAAATTAAAATGACAAGATATGGAGATACAATGTTTCTGCCTGACAGCGACATACAGACATGAAAGTGGAATTGATCTTCTGCAAATAATTGGTTTTCCCAACATGACAAACTATTCCATTCTTGCGTTGTGTATTGTTTGCTGCAAATGTATTCAAGGACACGCTGGGCAGTGACTGTTAACACTGATTCAGACTTTTTTTTGGCATTTATTGCATCTGCAGATGCCATTTCAAGATATTAAACTGCGGAACAATTCATTTTCACTGTAAAACACACAGCTTTCCTTTCGTTTGCCTGCTATCTGCCGCCTCCTTCTCTCTCTCACTCATCGGCTCTCAGAGACAGGAAGCAATTCACTAGCCCCTTCTCATCACCACTCCAGTTGTTCCTGTCTCCAGCATTTTGGCAAACCATTTTGATAAATACCATGACAATTCATAAACAGGGAGCCCAGCCATACCATATTAGCCTCAATATGATGGAGTGTGTGAATATGGAACACAAATCTAGGGCCCCCTGACTGAGTATAGTGCAGTATCCTCTTAAATCCCTTCAAAAAGCAAGCATTCCCTCATGGATTCATGAAAAGAGCCCATTTATAGACATGAAAAAAAGGGCCAGTTTCAACAGACTTTAAGTGTGGCGGCCAAGGAAAACAATGTGCCTGGCCAGAAAAACTGAAGTCTGTAATGCACCGACTTAATTCCATTCTCTCGCATGAAAAGAGAATAAAAAGTTCAGGGCTGGCTGGAAAACTCGCTGTGTTTGAATTGTGTGCGACTGACAGAGGCACTGACATACAAAGTATCACTCTGCACGAAAATCAACTTGAGGCTAAATCACACCACAGGCTGCCTCAGCGGGGCCGGAGTACGTCACAGTGATATGACAAGTGATTTATGGACAGCAGCAGGATTGAGAGAAAATGTGAGAGGGAAGTGAAGTAAGAGAGAGAGAGAGAGAGAGAGAGAGAGAGAGAGAGAGAGAGAGAGAGAGAGAGAGAGAGAGAGAGAGAGAGAAAGTATACAAAGACAGTAATAAAGTGAGGGGGAGATGGAGAGCGCTTGGTGCCAGTCGTCGGCCCATTTGGTCCATTAATGTGGAGAGTAACGGCCTCGCTGACTGAGGGATGATGGGAAAATGGCCTTTTCCTGTAGGGTAGCTCTTGAAGTGATGTATAGTTGCGAGGACAGAGCGCAGCGATAGATGGCCGATTCCTCCTGTCTCAGCTCATCACAGGCATAAACAACAGGGGGCCTTTCTGTAAAGAGAGGGCACTTTCACAATACACAGCCAAACCAAACTGCGATGTGTCAACTGTATTGTTTTGGTCTGATAACATTACATCTGTTTAGTTTCAACTTTAACTGGTGCTGCTGCAACTTAAGAAGAAAATGATACCACACTAATACACAGTTCAAAACTGTACACTGCAACAACAACAAAAATTGAATACATTGTAAACCTCAAAAATGTAGTTTAATCTATGCTCTAAATGTGAGATGTTTGTGTGTCACGCACATCTCGTCTTCATGCCAGCAACAAGGAAATTAATTTGGCTGCTGTGATTTGTGGAAGTGATTTTGCGGGGAAGTTAGTTGGATAAAGTTGTGAGGTCGCACTGAATTCGCAGAGATTGGTCTAATTTGCATGAATTCTTGCCAATTCCCAGAGGGATTGTCTAATAACCATAGCAATGGCACTTCTGCCCTTCTTTTGTGCTTTTGAGAAGCTAACTGAAAATTGGTTAAACTGATTACACGAAACTTTAAAGCTGCCCTCATCAACATTTTTATTCTAACCTCGGATCAAATGACACTGTGTAATGTGAAATGGAACAAACCTACAGACGTTTGTCACCTGACTCAGCAGTTTTCCGTCGCTACACTGAGCACTTGTCAGTCCGTCAATAGTCGCGTTTCCATCAACGTATTTTTATGCGCATATTGACGTATCGCATTAGAAAATGTTGATGGAAACGGCAAAATTCGAAAAAAAAACTTCCTCAAATTCGCAAAAACGTTTTTCACGCTCACTTGAGGTGGTGTTAGCCTTTTTCAAAAAGAGTTAATGCACAAAATGGGAGATGGAAACAGCTTTGCCGAATAAGTTGTGACGTAGCCAACATGTAACTCACATGACTATAATCCCGGTATCCATCGGATGGGGGAAGGATCGGGATATGGGTCCCATCCAGTGCTCCGTACACTTGGCGCACAAGGTGCGTAGTGGAGTTGCGGTGCGCTATAGCCTGTGCCTCAGCCACGTCAGGTAAATTTACGAATTGGTTCAACAGCTTGAATCGCAGCGGTGAACGGTTGTCTCGCTGACACCAAATGTCTCTGCCACAACCCTGTATTCTGCACAGGTGGCTAACTTGTACAATGCTACCTCTCTCCATTTAGCCAAAGAACTTAGCTTCTAAACTCTGTGATTTAGCAAGCCGGTTTGCGATCTACAACCATGCGTAATGTCAACTCGTGATGAGACTACGCTTTGCGCAGTCTAGTTTATTCGCTCTAAACCAGTTGATGGAAACGCTTCTAATTCGCATTTTAAAAATTTGCTTAAAATTCGTTTGACAATTAGATGGAAACGTGGCTACTGTCAATGTCTTTCAGCTCGTTGTTTTGTGTTGACAGCCTGAAACGTTACTGTTTTGGTTCTCTCTTAGCGCTCTCATTAACCTCATTTCCAACTGCAGCAAGCGAATAAGCTTTGAAACACCCACTGTACACTACTAGATTAGATTAAATTAGATTCAACTTTATTGTCATTGTGCAGTGTACAAGTACAAAGACAGCGAAATGCAGTTTGCGTCCAACCAGAAGTGCAAAAAAAAAAGCAGAAAAGTGCAATGCGATATACAAGTATAGACAGGTGGTGCATAGGCAGGACAAGAAATATATTGCAGTGTTATAAGAGCAGAATAAATATGGCTATGTAATATGAACAATGTATGAACAGCATGTACAGATATGTGCAATGTAGTAGCAGTGACATTATACTAGTAGTAAGAATAATATAGACAGCAACTAGCTAGTGAACACAGCGGAGGATTTAGCTGCTAAAGTGTGTCAGGAGTTGGTGCAGAGCTAGTCTGGCTCAAGGAATGTACATTGCCTTCACCTCTCGCTATCTCCTCTATCGGGGCTTAGCGCCGCCCAGGACTATCAGAGAAATACAAACGAGCCAGAGCATTTTTCACCTATCCCAAAATAGATAAGTGATATTGCCAGAGCATACTTACATTCTGGAGATAGATCTAGCAATGTGAGACTAGTGGAGACCAAACCATACCTGGAAAGGAAAGTGAATACTGGACTTGCATTTGGCCAGAAACATGACTCCAAATGAATATTAATGTTACTCCGTATGTGCTGGATGTATGAATAGGCAGCTGTTTTCTAGGCACATTTCTATACATCGACAGTATCAGGTGGTAATATGTCAACGTTGTTGCAGTTTTTTGTGCTGCCCTTAAAATAAATCAATCAATGCTGGTTTAAAAAACTGATAATTATGTATAAGCAGCCTCCTTTTATTCCGTCTGTTAAGTGACTAGATATATGTTATAATATATATGTATATGTTATGAATGGTGTTAAGGAGAGGGGAGCACCCGAAAAAAATTAATTGTCAGAAGAAGGTTCTGAAAATGTCCAAGTGTCTAAACCACGTGTCAAACTCAAGGCATTTCAATTTAGGTTCACAGCTAATTTTGGCCCGACTAGTTGTACACCACACCAAAAAAAAATCAGGAAACAGTTTTTCATACTGTAATTATGCGACACTGCCATGCAGAATTTGACAGATTTGCCGACTTTGAGACTCAGAATTCCCCACAGAAGCAGAGATTTTTATTAATACTCAGGTTGTGAAACAAGTTGTTGTGAGTCGGCTGGGTGGCAGCTGCTTTTAAAAATGTAATGTTTGTTTTTCATGACCTGCTAAATTCTACGATGGCTAAGAAACTTTTTTTGCTGACTTTTTTAGGGTTTTATGTCGACCAAACGGTATGGGAGAAAGCTATATGAGACATGCAATAATACAAAGTTAATTGACTTTTTGTGTTTATGTCAATCAACTCAACATGTCTGGCCCTTATTGTGATCGTCGTTTCCAGTGTGGCCCTTAGTGAAATTGAGTTTGACACCCTTGGTCTAAACTATTTCTAACAATGCACAACAAATTCCTTCATAGGAGGACAATCCAAAAATGCTTTGTTAAGCAAAAATAGTTATTTGGATTTCCATGATCCCACCAATGAATAGAAGACACTGGGATAACGTTGGGCAGGAACTTTCAGAAAGTTTTTCAGACGTTTTATACCTCTTTTGTTGTCTTTAGTTTGGCCTCCGTCGAAGTCTGTTTGCACTGATATGCTTTCATTTTTTCCTCATGCTATACAATAGAAAACTTTTTCTGGGACCATAGCGAGCCTAGGGAGGTAAGTCATTCAAACAATTTATATTATTTTTGAGTGAACTCGTCCTTTAAGATTGAAAAGTGATCTATGATGTTTTGGAATTTTTTTGTCACTGTTCACAGCTACAAAACTCAGGTGGCTTGGGAATGAATTCAACCTGCACTTTAACAAATCATATAAATTAAAGTGCCCAACTGTAATTTTGAGGTTGTACCAGAATAGGTTTACATGGCTTAATTTAAAAAAAAAAAAACATATTTTTGTTGTAATGCACATTGCTGCAGCTCCTCTTTTCACCCTGTGTGTTGAGCTCTCTGTTTTAGCTACAGAGTGAGACATCTCACTTCTGTTCCATCTTTGTTGGGAGTCATGCGCAGTAGCTAGGTAAGGATCACATCAGCTAGCTATCTGTTTCTCTAACTTTAGTCAGTATAAGGCAGAATTAGCCAGGAGACTTCTTCTAAACGAGGGCGCACTTCCAACTTTGCGTGGAATACCTGCAGAACAGGGACGTGTAAGTAATTCTTTTGTAGATTATGGTGAAGTCGTGTGTGTTGTAGCAGTGTTTTGCCATTGAGAACGACGGGGCTAACCGCTAGCATGCTAACGGTTAGCCCTCTAGGCCACTCGTTTCGGCCAATGACGTAGAAAGCCATGCAGATTTTGACCAGCTCACCCGGAGACTGAAGGCAGGACACATTCAGAAACCGTATCTCACTCTAAACAGCATGGCTGGGTTTTTTTTCCAAGTTTGTATGCGTGTGGAAGCACCAGAGACACAGAATTACACCCCAAATCCCAGAAAAAAACTTTTTTTTCATAATTTGGGCACTTTAAAAACCTGTTGAATCAAAATCATTCACAAGATGATATCCCATTTGGAATAGGCACTTCATGGCACTGCACACATACGCCCATTCAGGAGTTTTTCACACTATCGTCATGGCTGAGCCGGCAAAAAAAGAAGCAGAAAGCTAGGAAAGCATTGTCGGAGGAACAAAGAAAGAGGAAACGGCAGACTGACCAAGTCAGGAGTCAGACACAAGTAAACATAGGAGCTGCCAAATATCTATTCCAAAGCCGTAGGGGGAGCTCTATAGAGAAACCTGCGAGCAAAAAGCGAGAAAACAGCGAAGAAATGGCCAAAACTGCATAGCGCCCCTTTAAACTCTCAGCAACTATTTGTGCAAGTGAGTGTTTAGTGAAGACTTACATATGAATTATTCCAATTATTGTCCTCTGTAAAACAACACCAATTGCATACACAGCAAAAAGAAAAAAACACCAAACATTTGGTATTGTAGTACAAATTAACTACAGCTGTAGCTTTTGTGCTTTATTTCAAAGTGGCGACTTTAAGCTTGCCTGGTCCACCATTCTGACAAAAGAACAGCATGGTCTGGAGGCAGTTAACAAGGAGCGAGCTGACAGGTCTGCTGCCGGAGTGTGAAAGCGACTGTAGCGTCTGGTGCTGCGAACCGTTCCTACTGGAAAAGAAAGACATGCAATCATGGCTGGCTTTGAAAAATGCAGCTGTTCCAGAAGCCTGAGATGTGAATAATAGGTGCAATTTGAGATCGTTGTCAATTTTTCAAATAACTGACAAACACGTCGTGGATGATTGTTCTCAGACGGAGGGCCTCTGAGGAGGAATTGCCAAAACAACTCGCTTAGAGAAAATTGCAGTCTTGAAAACACTGGAGGAGTCAGGAGAGTGATCACCATTTCCTAATGAAAGCTCTTCTCATGGGAGACATTCGGACTCATCCGTCACACAGTCAGACGTTTGGTGTAGAGAGTTTGAAAGGTTTCGGGCCTCGGCTTTAAAGGCTCCCTATCGCATGTTTTCTTATGATTAGTGAGAGGAAGTGCTAAGAGGGAGCCCCACAAACTCCTCAGTGGGAATCTGCTGTTGGGCGGCACAGCAAACTCGTTTTTCAAAAGTGCGCGTTGGTCTGTCTGCACGTTTTCAAGCCTTTTTGCGTCTGTCTGTCTTTGGTTTTTCAGTTCAGCACCAAGCTTAAGATCTGGTTTCTCACTTTCCTTTTTTATGAAAAAGGGGATTTCCCCAACTCCTTATTCCTAACCATAATGAAACTAAATTTCCTCTTTAAAGTCAATCCATCTTCTGGCCAACAGTACAGCACATCAACCACTGGATCAGACGGTAAGACACAATGAGAAGTTAGCTTTGTTAAAGAAAGAGAAAAAAACCCGCAAAAAGTATTTTCCTAATTGGGCCTGCTTGAGGAAAAGCGTGTCAGGGCTGAAATCCATCACCCTGATTGCTGGCCTTGTCTGCGTGGAGCCACATGGGGGTGGTGCTGTGTGGGGTTTTGTTGGGGTTCTTGTGGTTTTGGATTCTGCACATGCTAGTTGGATCTCCGGAGGGAAGCCCTCGCGCAGCCCGAGAGCAGCTCATTACCTCGGTTAGTCATCAGCTCCACTGTCTGCAGCATATGATAAATGAGCAGGTCGTCCAGTGTGGCTCTGACAGCCCTGTGGCACAGGGTCAGGCTGACATCTCCCGGGGAGGGGGGAGGGCGCAAACAGAAGGGAGGCCGAGCAAGAAGCAACCACACTTCAGAGAATCCGTAAAGAGCTTTCTGGGAATTTAAACACTCTCAGGGCTATATTGGAGGTCTTCTCTGGCAGCAGAAGTTGTGTGAACAGTTGATTTTGTTTCTAAAAGGACTACTTCCCATCCATCTCAACACTGATCACTTATAGTCTATGTTAGGGGGGGGGGGAAATTGATTCACTTAAGAATTGCCCAAGACTAATGTTAGCAGAGTAGAGAATCAAACTCCAGCACTAATAAAACTCAGTCCATGTTTCAAAGGCCCTGCACCTGTACAGTTGCAACAGGTTCTCACTCCCATCTCGTAAAATACGGACGTTTGGTCAGGTGCCTTTGTCGTTGTTATTGATGCTAAAAGTCTCCTTTAGCGTCATATAACACGCTTTAACTAAACACGCTTGGTCGGGACTATTGGCGTTCCTTTTGACGCAGTTATGTTAAGGAAAAGGTCGTGGGTGGGCTTACGCTTCCGTGACTCGCGGGAAGAACGGGACGGTTAAAGAAGAATAAAGCGACTTTAGGAAACGTGACAAGCGGGACACGAACCCTGGTCTCCAGGGTAAAAGTCCTGTGTTTGACCCATCCACCACCCCAACCAAACTCCCTACGCGGAATTTCCCCCTTACATACTACCCGCTAAACCCCGTGTAGCTGCTGCTCTCCCCAGTACGTTCTACAAACACGCTGAAGGGCCTTTTTCGTCGCTTCAGACGCTGACAGCCACTGTCCAAACGTCCGTATTTTACGAGTTCCGAGTGAGAACGGGTTGACAGTTGCGAATGCACGGTGGGTTTGTTACTATACAACATTTAACCAGTGATTCGGGTCACTTTCGCTTTCTCATTACATACACTTGATCGAGAACTGATTCTGAATCGAAATGTGAGTTTCCCAAAGAATTCCCACACCTAGTCTATGTCTAATCAATTTGTGTGTGTGTGTGTGTGTGTGTGTGTGTGTGTGTGTGTGCTTGTTTTACTATGTTCGTGGGGTCCAAAAACCGGGGAATACAGTATACTTGTGGGGTCTGCACAGCCTTGTGGGGCCCAAAATGCTGGACCCCACAAGTTTAAAGGGCTGTTTGAGGGTTAAGACTTGGTTTTAAGATTAGGGTTAGAATTAGGTTATGGTTAGGGTGAGGGTAAGGGTTAAGGTTAGGCATTTAGTTGTGATGGTTAAGGTTAGGGTAAGGGGCTAGGGAATGCATTATGTCAATGACGGGTCCCCACAAAGATAGTGAAACACACTGTGTGTGTGTGTGTGTGTGTGTGTGTGTGTGTGTGTGTGTGTGTGTGTGTGTGTGTATGTGTGTGTGTGTGTGTGAGAGTTTAAATAATGACCAAAATATACACTGACCTGGTCAGTATGAATGAAAATCAAAGCTTATTTTGAATTTCTCCCATCCCCTTTTGACCATGAAAAGGAAAAAAAAAACGCCTTGTATTTGTCATGGTTGTGTATGTTCTGTTTCCTGTTTTATTTTGAAGTCTGTCTTTTCTGTCTTGTCTGGTTCTACTTCCTGTCTTGTGTTTTCCCGCCTTTTTTGATTGTTCTCCCATTCCTAATGTGTTTCACCTGTTCCCCAGCCTAGTGTCACCTGTTGCTCGTTTCCTCATTACCCTCTGTATTTAGTCTTTGTGTTGCCCTTGTCTTGTGTCAGATCGTTATTTGCTGTTCAGTTTATTCTCGTTTGGCTATGTCAGTGGATTGCTTACCGCTGTTCTGTGTTTGCCTATTCTTGTTTTTGGGGTTCCTACCTGCTCCTTGTTTTTGTATTTTGCCTGTTCCAGTTTTTGTATTTTGCCATTAAACCTTTGAACACTACACTGCCTGCTGTCTCTGCAATTGGGTCCACCACATTATCTGGAAGACTGTAACAGTATTTCAGTTTAAAATTTTGTATAAACCAATACAAAAAACGAACATAACCATTCGTTTTTTGTTTTTTAATACCTGATGAAAATCGAATGACCAAAATATACACTGACCTTTACCCTTCAGTGCAAAACATAGCTCCAATAATTTGAGGTAGCCAAACCAGCTGCAACAATAAGTATAAACAAACATATACCAAATTGTTAAGAAGAGGACTTTTTTTGGTATACTTATTGAAGCTACCATGTTCATTTTACATGTTGTTGTTGCCAGGCCTGCTATTTGTTAGCAGGCTAAGCTAACAAAGCCATGACAGTTAATTCAGATCAACATAGTTGACTGTTGCTAAGCTACAAGTCACAGTTTTGCAGTTTCGATATTATCTCCAGGTGGCCAAGTCTCTTGTTTTTTTTTCTTCTTCGATATTTAGGTTATTTGCACACAGCTCATTCTGCAAATGATCTTTGGGTTTCATTTGAACTCTTGTGGATGTGACGATACCTGGAAGATTCTGTAAAATGGGAAATACTTCTAATATTCCAACGTCTGCCTTTAGGAGCTCTGTCTCTATGTCACACACATGACGGCCATGACTTCCCTGTGATGAATAAATGTGGTCTTACTCTCCTCAGATGTCAGTTGTTTTTTCACCATAAAGTCTGGCAAATTGCACGGATTTGCAGTCATAAATTTGTCATGCACAAGTTTCCCCTCTGACTACAGCAGACATTCCCACTTTCAGCTGGCACTGCTGCGGCTACTTGCAACACTAATGCATGAGACAACCGGACGTCTCCCAGAGAGAGCAAGAGGGCTGTGTGTGTGTGTGTGTGTGTGTGTGTGTGTGTGTGTGTGTGTGTGTGTGTGTGTGTGTGTGTGTGTGTGTGTGTTCTTGTTTAACTATATTCGTGCGGTCCAAAAACCGGGAATACAGTATACTTGTGGGGTCCGGACAGCTTTGTGGGGCCAAAATGCTGGACCCAAACAACTTCAAAGGGCTGTTTGAGGGTTAAGACTTGGTTTTAGGATTAGGGTTAGAATTAGGTTAGGGTTAGGGTTAGGGTTAAGTTTAGGCATTTAGTTGTGATGGTTAAGGTTAGGGTAAGGGGCTAGGGAATGCATTATGTCAATGACGGGTCCCCACAAAGATAGTGAAACGCACTGTGTGTGTGTGTGTGTGTGTACCTGTCACTCTTGCTTGAGTGATGTTGATGTGAGCTCAAGTGGCATGACCGTGGCTCTCTATGAGGGAGGTATGGCACAGAATCCAGACTGGAGAGGGGCATTGTGTGTGTGTGTGTGTGTGTGTGTGTGCGTGTGTGCGTGTGTGTGTGTGTGTGTGTGGGGGGCTTGGCACACATCAGATGAGGGGATGTCATGCCCCTCAGACTCTCTCTCTCACACACACACACACACACACACACACACACACACACACACACACACACAAACATCCATAACCAACAGCAGCGAGCATGAATGGTCATTCAGCTCCAGCCAGCAGTATGAAAACAAGTCAAAGGGAGGAAGAGGAGGAGGAAAAGGGGGAGGATGAAGGATGGGGTCTTGGGCCAAAAGAAACACGGTGGGCTTGTCTGTCCTCCTCCCTGTCCTGATGAGCACCCCAGGCAAATATTCTGTGAATGAGAGCATATTTTGGGGGGCTACACTTCCAATTTTACCCTGCGAAAGAGAGGGAGGAGGTGGAGGTGGAGGAGGAGAGGTGACTCATCCATGATGTCATACAAGATGAACATTTTTAAATGAGTTTCAATGTGTAATAGAAGATGTGAATTTTGGCCTGCTTCTTGGTCTGGTACTTCTATTACTGTACAGCAGCACTGCTGCTTAACCTTTTTCAGCAGTAGTGCCCTTAAAAACTGCCCGATCAACACTTCTCGCTTGTTTGTGTGGTCCAGAAAGCTCTTTAACAATGTACAAAACGTCTGTGGGGAGGCATGCATGGATGATAGTTACCGGAATAGTTCATTGCTTTAAGAAATGTGCTTATTTGTGTTAAAGCTGAAATGTAAATGAGAAGATTGATACCACTCTCTTATCTGTACGCAAAATATGAAGTTACAGACAGCAGCTGGATAACTTAAAAACTGGAAACAGAGGGTAACAGCTAGCCTAACTGTCTGAAAAATCCACTTAGCACCACTAAAGCTCACTAATTACCACATTATATCTTGTTTAGTCTCTCTAATCTTAACTTCACGGCAACAAGACAGGAAGTCAAGTTAGCTCCTAGCTAAAAAATAGCGTGGCATGTAACTCCCCTAGGGTGACCAGATGTCCCGGTTAGACCGGGACATTCCTGAGTCCCGACAAAAGTCTGTCGGGATGCTAAAATGTCCCGGTTTACACCAACCACTATGAAATTGTCCCGGTTGTCAGCGATTACATAGCCGACGTGGTGTTATTATAGCCCGATCATTAACTAAACCCATGTAGAAAGACTAATAAAGCATCCAGCGTATGATTTACGAACACGAACAATGTGTGTGTGTCAGTCAATCGTAGCGGTCTGCGTCTGCATAATCTGTGCAGCCAGCGTTACAGTGTCTATTTGTAAACATTGTTGCAATGCCTCTTCTTATCTGGCTCGTTTTAACCAGTCCCTCCAGGTCCGCTGGAAAGTCAGCGGACAAGCGCTGGGTGGAAATGTTCGCGCATTTCAAAAGCAGGGAGATTCCGTTCAAAAATGTAGTTCTCCTTTGTCAGTTCGCCATGTGTCTACCGGGCACAAATGCTCCCTTTGAGCGGATCTTTTCGCTCATGAGCAACACATGGACTGACGAGAGGAACCGCATTCCCACTTTAAAGACGCTACTCGTCACACGGGCCAATTTTGCTGACACCTGTGCGCAATTTCACAGTAGGCTTTGAGCCAACAGATTGATTCTTGAGCAAATTCACTCCTCTAACAAATATACGGAATGAATGTTTCCAATAGGGAAGCTATCTGCTCTATCAAATGAGATTACATTTGTGTGTGTCTGTTGTTGGTTAGAATAACACTGGTAACACTTTAGGGTAAGGGTACGTGAATTATCATGAATTCATGCATGAATTAATTGATGTAGGCTATGTATTATTATGCATTATGTAATTAATGATTTATGTGTTACTGCATTCCTTAATATCCCATGAATCATCAGGAATTGACGTGTTCATAGTCTGTCATTCGTGACCTCATACATGAACAACACAACTAAAGCATTAGGTACGTGGGCACATCATTATGAATTATGATTTATTGAGCATGATCATGATTATTTCATTTTCTGCAAAAAAAATGTGGTCATCACTGCGCAAATTCTGATTTGAACACAACTTGTGCATAATGATGTACCCACCTTACCTAATGCTTTAGTTGATGTGTTGTTCATGCATGAGGTCATGAATGAGAGGCTATGAACTCATGGGTGCATTTTCCAAAAGAATGCTTTAATTCTGAAAAATAAAGTTGGTCCCACACGAAACTCAGTGTCTTTTAATATTATTTCTCATGTAGGCTACATGTATGTTCAATTCAATTCAATTTTATTTTATTTATAGTATCAAATCATAACAAGAGTTATCTCGAGACACTTTACAGATAGAGTAGGTCTAGACCAAACTCTGTACTTTACGAAGCCCCAACTATTACAGTGGTTGCCTCAAGAGCAAGCACTAGCAGTAGCTATTGCGACAGTGGCAAGGAAAAACTCCCTTTTTTTTTGTTAGGAAGAAACCTCGGACAGACCCAGACTCTTGGTAGGCGGTGTCTGACGGCACCAGTTGGGGGAGTGGTGAATGGTGGCAATAATAGTCATAATAAAGATAGTGAAGCAGTGATCACAATGGTAGTCATAGTAGTTCATGTCATAGTAGGGCACAGCAGGGCGTTACGGGGTGTAGTGTGGCACAGCAGCCTGGGTGGACGCGGTTGGACGCGGCAGGACGCAGTCGGACACTGCGGGGAAACGCAGAGCGTAGCAGGGTGTAGTAAGTCCATAGCGTCAGCTGCACCCAGGACCCCGGTGTAGGTGCCACCCAATTCCAAGGCGATGTTCTGGGTGAAGAAGAAGCAAAGGGACTCCGGGGAGAAAACTCCCCAGAGATAGGTTAGTAACAGGCATTTCTGGGACTAAGATGCACACAAAAGGAGACAAGTGAAAAGAGAGAAGAGGGAGCGGCTCATTGTGTCCTTGGAAGGAGCTTCCCACAGCAGTCTAGAGTTATAATAGTATAACTAAGAGAGGCAGGCTAAATGTAGGCTAACTAGTGTCCCCGTTTTAGTTCCGGGAAATCTGGTCACCCTAAACTCCCCGTAAACCACGACATTTCATTTTTACACTTCTTTTTGTATGGATTAAACTAACCAGATATAAAGTGAGCTTCAGAGGTGCTGTTGGGTGGATTTTTTCAGACAGAGCTATGGCTAGCTGTTTCCAGTCTTTATGCTAAGCTAAGCTAACCAGCTGCTAGCTGTAGCTTCATATTTCATGTACAGACATGATGAGTGGTTTCAATCTTCTCTTCCACCTCTCAGCAAAAACGCAACGTGTAGGTGTTGGCAGGCAGGTTTTGTTTTTAAGACAGGGCCAGGCTAGCTGCTTCCCCCTGCTTCCTGACTTTATGCTAAGCTAAGCTAAGCTTGCAAGCTGCTGGAATTAGCTTCCTATTTAATCGACAGACATGAGAGTGGTATTGATGTTCTCATCTAACTCTGAAATAAAAAAATATATAAAAAAACATATTTCCCAAATTTGTTGAACTGTTCATGTAACTGTCCAAACAGAGAGAGCATTATGAGCTGATCTATATATTCCCAGTGCAGCTACAAAGAAGAAAAAAGGTTAAAAAAAAAAAAAAAAAAAAGCTTTTATGCCACAGTTTTATTTATAGAACAAGTTAAAAACTCCTCATGGAACATAAAGCCTCAAACTCGTTTTAATATTTGAGCTTTAACACCTAATAATGATTATTTTTCTACGTTCACTTCCTCTCCCTCTCTCTCTCACTCTCTCTCTCTACACTATACTTTGTGTAGCAGCTATATTGGTGACCAGTCTGACGTGTGTGGGACACAGAGCCTGGACACGGTTCTTTTGATCTCTGGCTGCAAACCCACAGTAATGAGGTGACTTTATGATCATTGAGAATTTATGCTCATTGGATACAACAGTTTTCAATTCAGCAAATTATGAACTGTGTCCGTCTGACGTTTTCTCTACTTCTCCCATTGCAGGAAAGCCGTTAAGTGAGAGGTCTTATGAAGTTTGCTGCGGGTGTGACAAGTACTCATAAGGGTTTAAATTACCTTTGAAGTGGCGGCTAATCACTGCGGTGAAGCAGTTTTGGCTCAGTAGCTACAGCTGCTAAACCAGAGGAGTCGATATGGACCTGGAGCCTTGACATATTTCCACAGGGCAGGGTGGCACAATAGAGATTCATAGTCTTCAAAACATGAACGTTAAAAGTCAGGTTTTGTCACTAAAATCAAAGATCAAGGCTACAGCGATCAATAATAAGGGTGTTTGTTTTAAGCCCCCAACGTCGCCTTCCAGGCAGTGCGGCAATGGTTATGTTTAGGGTTAAGGTTAGGGTGAGCTGCCTGGAAGGCGACGTTGGAGGCTTAAAACACCATTGAGCAATAATAAGAGGTATACAATGACAATCCTATGCACAAAGTTGGAATCCAAAACAACATGACCTTAATGGCTCCAGATGGAGATGGAGATAGTGAATCTGTGACGGAGGTGAGGATTAAACTTGTTTCTCCATCTGAACTTTAAAGCCAACCCTTAACCCTTTAAATCCCATCCCCAGTCACATTGTGCACCTGGTTAACAATATATGCCAAAAAAAATACAAAAAAAAAATCAATTTCTTCATATCAAAAATCAAATCCAATCAAGGTTTCGTCTTGTTAAAACAAAACAGGATGCGGGCTTACATAAGCTTGTACCAACCAATTTTAACCAATAATGCCATGACATCCACCTGTCAATCAATCGGCAACTTTAAGCGGTAAAGAGCTAAGCTAGCTAGCACTTTTCAATGATCGAATCAAATTCATTCCACGTCCCGCCTGCCGATCTCGTTTCACTCGGAAATATGTCACAATATGGAAGCGAGAGCCTCTCGAAATTTCATCTCGACTTCTAATGCCAGGTACTGAGTAGTGTAGCTTTCTCTATATTTAGATTACTTTTACGTGATGAATTTTTGGAAGATCCGAGGAGGTGACGCATACGTCCAGGAACTGACCACTTATAGCAAATGGTTTTACAGTTAGATTTGGTGGAAAACCTTTTCTTTTTCGAGGGAGCTCTCAAAGAATCCAAGCAGAAACGGAGATGCAGCTAAGAGAGGTAATTCCCCTCCCCACTTATAAGCACATCTGTGAAGTTTGTTTCAACTAAACTTACAAGGCTATGGTTAGTAAAATAGTGTGGTCATGGTTAAAAGAAACCAAAATGTAGCTGTTGGTAGCTGATTGGATGTGAACTGTGGTCTCCAACATCAAAGTCGTGCCCTTTGTCCCCCCAAGCATCTTCCTTGACCTCCTTCTTAAGAGGTTTTGTGGCACCATAACAACGTCAAGCTATACTTTCAGGGCCCCAGATCCCAAGGGGGCCGGTTGGTAATCAAGCCTTTGGTTACTGTCGTCCTTTGCTTTCTGAGAGATAAAAGTCATTATTCACATGACCACAAGACGCTGCTTGTCAGGAAAACATAAGCATTGGTCATTTCAAGTGTTTGATCAAATGATTAATGCTTTTGTTTTTAGTCAGCCTGTTCTCACGAACCATTCAAAAAGATACGAAAAGTTAAGCACTGTAATTTGTAAGCATTCCACGTTTTTTTGTTGTTGTTGCTGTATTTACTACTTTGACAGCTGCTGTATAAGAATCATAGACTGTATATTAATAGACAGATCACATGTGACGTCACCCATTGGTTTGTGGAGATCTGCTATGACTCGTCGAGTTTGCCGTTACGGGCGCAGACATCCTGGTTGCGGATGTGACGATTTTAGACGAGAGGGAGGAGTGAGGGAGGAGCTGCTTACACTCTACGTTACGTTACACACTTTCACTGGCAATCACATCGTAGCCACGCCCTAAAACACCCCCTGCTTTATCGCCGATTTTAAAATCAACAAGACCATAATTCAAAAATATGAACATCATTCGGTGCTGCAGAAGACTTAAAACTAGCGATTGAGACCATAAACTCATTATGAAGATGTTTACTGAGGTAATAAATCAAGTGAGAAATGGGTCACTTTCTCATAGACTTCTACAGAAACCAACCTCCTTTTGCAACCGCATGTGTCGCCCCCTGCTGGAATTCAGATAGAATGCAGGTTTAAGGCACTACGGAGAAAACTAAAGCCTTTCACCCAGGAAATGCATGTTCCTTAGGACTGTTTAAATCCAAACCACATTTTTTTTCCTAATCTTAACTAGTCATTTCGGTGCCTAATCTCAACTTTAGTCATGGCAAAACACTCATATTTTGTGGATTAAATTTAACTGTAATGTCCACCAAAACGACCGGCAGCTCGCGGTGCTTCGTACCCGGCTCAAAGTTACCTGTTTTCGGGTAACTGACCCACCAATTACCCCTTGACACAACGGAGGTCTGTAGCCTGGGTCACGAAGCTCTGAGCTCTGTAGCGGCTTAAACAACTAGGAACTGCCGCTCAGCGTGACCACCCAGCGGTATCCTAATTTTCATAGGATATCATAAGTCTTGGTGTACATACATTTTCGTAGGATATCATACGGACCTGTTCATGAGAATGCGTTGTTTTACTGGTGAGGACGATCTAAAACGCCATCAAAAGAAGACCCACCAGAGCAACATGAGTTTTTCCAACCCCATTAGAACCAATTAGACAAGCCCACGCTGAGTGATAACAGAGTTTGATAGCTCCCTGGGTGGAGACAGATGCTATCTGGCTCTTTCGTTGAAACAGCACAAACTTTAAACACACCAGTGTTTTATTAAAGGGGACCCCAGTCCCAGCAGAGTCCTTTATATCCGATGTAAGACACGGTGGTGTCAAAGAGCCCCTTGTGATCCCCCTTTCAGGACCAGTAGGAGGTATTTTAATAGCTGTCTGACCCGTGGTGGCTCTAGCCTGCTGCCATCTCTCTCACAGGGAAACTATTGTACTGGGTCAGAAACAGAAAGCAGAGGAGAGCCTAAAAAGACGCCCGGCAGTGTTTTTTCTGCTGCTGGCTGCCTGTCACTCATCTTGGTGTGTTATCAGCTATCTTTAGGCTGAGATAAGCATCTTCAGTGAAGTCCCCCCACACACACACACACACACTGCAACATTTACTATGGTTTTATGCTTTTTTTTTTTAACCACACAAAAGCTGATATGACTCTGGGACAGCTTTGTATTACGTACAGTTAACATGAAATTTGGTGAACTTTGACATGCAAATTTGTGCCATTGACCAAGCCATTTTGACAGCTGTTGACTTAGAAGAAACAGAGAGATGAACAATGTCCAAAAAAAGCTAGGAAGCTAGTATAGCTCATTAGCTGTATTGCACCTCCTCTGCCAGATAGAAACCTCTCAACAAAAGAGGAACGATTCGCATGCTTGAATTTGACTGTTCCACTTTCTGGGATGACCAGGCATTAAAGTGCCAGTGAAACCGAAGTAAGAGCGACTTTTGCTTCTCTACTGTGACAGATTTACCAATGAAACGGAATATTTGAGCGGTATACAGTTACAAGAAGGATTTAACTCAAATCCTTCACGTTTGATTGGGCCGCCAAAAAGTAGGCAGGCTTAAGTTGTTCAGACCAAATGTGAAGCGAATTTCTGGAGCGACGCAATTACATACAAAGGCAATGCAAAGACACAACTTTGTGCAAGGCGACGCAAACAGATGCGAATAGCTGACGTCACCGAGTATCAGAAATGGAGGGAAAACGTATTGTTGCCGACTGTGGGCGCCTGGAGCTCTACGACTCAATAGCAGTACTGAGACAGAACAAAAAAGGAGAGGGCTTGGAGAAAAGTGAGCAAAGCCATAGGACTACATGGTAAGTTCTGAAAATATGTACTGGTTACTATATTACAGCTATCGGTTGCACTTTACTATGAACCAAGTTAGCACTAACGTTCCTTTGCTTCAAGGAATCTGCTTACCATTTGACCTTTATTTTATTTATTAATCCTTTGAGAATAAAATCTCTTTTTTTTAGGGAGACCTGGCCAAGATAGCACACTATTACAAGGTTACAAAATTATCAAATAGAGTGTCTCAAAAACAGAATAGGAACAAATAGAGCAACAAGACACAGCAATAATCAAGACTTCTAATAACTTCAATCATTGCTCTCTCTTCCTAAAACTTTTCACCTGGTTAGAGGCGTTCACTTTTCAGTAAACCAATCAGAATTGGGCCACAAAATTCATGATCCAATCACAGCATGTCATTCTGCTTTAAATGTTTCTCCGTTGCTGTCAGCTGTCTTTTCAGGCAAACGCGCAACACTCCTCCTCCCCTTCCACCTCCGGTCTCGTCAACCAAGGCACCCGCAGTCCCCTTCCGGCAGATGGCTCCTTCGGTCGGTCTTCGGGTTCCTTCTCCACCATCACCATTGTCTAGACCCCTTTTTTAAAATATTATTTTATAACGATGGAGTCTAATCGCCAAAGTCGCCGCGTATTTCATTATGCTTATGTGCAATAAATTTTGCATATCTGCAACAAAGTCTTTCCTGATTGAAATGTATTGAAATTATTGAAAATGTTCACCAAAGATGAACACCACGCGATTTAAAGATGCTAATTTGCTTTGCCACCGGAAGCAAACGTTTTATTCGCCGTTTCTCTCGCATAGAATGGAAGGGAACGGGAGGCGGATAATCGCCGATGTCAATTTTGCGCACGCATGACCCTGCCCTTATATGACCAGTGTGGCTAGCAAGTCGCCCAAAGTCCCATTTGATTGGATGAACTTGCCACTGAGTCATCAAACATTTGAAACCGTTTTAAAGGAAGGGGAAAATATTGAAAAATTATTCAGATGCTGATTTTATTTTGTTTTTTAATTGTTTTTTTGAGGGTTTTTTTTAACATGTATTTGACTTACAACAAGGATGAAGGACACAGGATTAAAACTGGAACATGTACTTCTCATTTCAGGGACACTGTTTCTGGACAGAGATGTTGCTGGTTTTACATTTTTTAAGTATTTTTTTAATACTATGAACAACAGTAAAACTCCATTAAATTTTTTTGTTTTAGTTTTTTGTAAAAAAAAAATATATATATATATATAAAATATCTTTGGAATCTTGTTCTTGTTTTTAGTACTTTAAGTCTTTAAGTGTACTTGGCACTTTCGTTTAAATAATACTAGGATCTTTCGTGTCTGACCCTAAATAGCCACCCTACCTGAGTGGATATATGTTGCATATTTATATTTTTTTTATATTCACGTGGGAAGCTGCTCTGTTCTTAACTTTGCTGCTAAAAAAAACTCGTAAGCAGTTCACCTAAAATGCTGCATGTCTATGGTTGGCTGTGCGCTCCGAGGCGTCACCATCTGTCATCCAGCAGCAGAGCTTCATGCATGCGTCCTCCCTTGGTTTCCTCCCATTGTAGGAACAGCTGTAGACCGTGAACCGTGGAGTGTGGGTCTGACACGGATTACCTGGATACCGGCTAGGTGGACATCAAGCAGCGAGAGACAGAAAAGCAGCGCTTCTTCTTTCGTTCTTCTTTTTTTTTTTTTTTTTTTTTTTTTACTGAATTAAGTTTCTCCACTTTTCTTTTGATTGGATCTCATTTCCTACAACATCAATCATGGCGAGCCGGCTTCTTCACACCCTGCATGTGTTACTGATTCTGGAGTCGAGCTGGGGTAAAATGCTATCTGAGGGTCTCGGTGAAGCGGTGCGTCAAGGTGCTGGTGTCTCACCGGCTGTGGAGCAGCGCGTCTTTGCGCACGAAAGCGCAAACCGGGACATGGTCTCCATCAACATGTTCAAAGTGTACGAGAAGTACAGTAAAGAGCCGCAGAGCCAGAGGAACGGAAACACCGTGAGAGGTTTTAAAGCTGTCCCAAGTGAGTGGCCAGAGTCTTTTCATTCCGCGTTACTGTACTGGAGAGAATCGGTCAGAATAAAATAACAGTCACTGCTAAAACTTGGCTTGTTGGTAGGGAAGTCTGCTTTCCATAATAGATATAATGTCAAAATAGATACTCTCTGCTTGCTTAAAAATCGCTCGGGTATTTTCTTTTAATTTTTTTTTTTTAATTTTGCTTAATTGAATCATGCTTTTGTTAACCCTTGTGTTGATTTCGGGTCAAATTGACCCGTTTTCAATTTTTATTTTATATCATAAAATATGGGACGTAGAAATAAGCGCTGAAAATGTGTAGAAGAAAACTTTTACAATTTAAAACGTTGGAAAAAGCAAAAGCAAACTGTGAAAAAAAAGGCATCAAAAACGTTGGGGAAAAAAAGTGTTTTTTTTCAAGGTTGACAGGAAGACAACACAAGGGTTAAGTCATTGTCCTGATACCCAGCTGGTCATTAGAATGTATCACAGATTCTAGAAAACAGAAAACTGTTTATTTCCTGAAGCAGTTTAAAAAATTGTAAAAGGTAAATCCGCATGAGCCTATTTTTATTTTTATTTTATTTTGTATATATAACATAAATGACAGTTTAATGCTACTTATCCTTAAATAAAACTCAGGAGTTATGTCATTTAAAGGGTGCTGAATGTCATTTTTGTTTTCCCCATTTTTATTTCACTTATTTTGTTGCCTACTTCATTATTTCATTTCAGATTGACCCTTTTTACTGTCTGGCAATCTGCCAGGAAAAAAAGCAGAATGTTTAGATGAAACTTGTTGTGCACAAAATCTAACTTGAAACAGCATCTGATCTTAATTATTTCATCCTTGCAACATCTTAAATGCAGGTGTTGTCCATCACGCGTTCAGCTCTCGCTCCCCTTTTGAGCTAAACATCTTCACCTCTATGCTCCACCGGTGCTATGATTTAGTGATTTAGTGATCTGGGGGACTTTAAGTCTCGAGCACTGTTAGTTCTCCGGTAGCTGCAACAGCCTAGGTGTTAGACAAGAGCCTATTATCACACCCAGACACCGGCTGCACGGCGAAAAGCCTCAGAGGAGCTCTCTCTGCTATAAGCATTTCCATATGCCTTCGACAGACAGACCTACTGGACCGATCCAGTGTTTGTCTTTCAGGCTGTGGTGGAAGTGTGGGAGACGAGGTTTGAACTTCAAGAGTATAGCCATCTATAGGATAGAGGCTTTTGGTCATGCGTGAGGCAGGCACTTAAGCATGCCACGCTTAATATTTTCCATGCTGCTGCTTATGTCGGTCAGATGTGTTGAGCAACATTTTGCAGAAGACGTATTGGATGTTGTTATTCCTGTCAGTCAAACGTGCCGGAATGAGATGATAAAGGAGGGTAAAAGGTTCAAGGCAGCAACTTGATAGCTTTAGTCGTCTTCTTTATTGTTCATTTCAGAGAGAGAGAGATATCCTCCTTCAGGGCTTTAGCGTATTATGGTTGAACCAGCGAGCACAGCGCTGATATGAATGCTTTTTTTTAAAGCCAATAGAATAATTAGAAAACAAGGTTGTTCTCTGTTTTCTCAAACATTTTTTAACTTGAAGAACATGTTTTTTTCTTCTTCTAATTTCTTTCCAAATTCTCCAGGAGTCTTGCACGGCAAAGACGTGTTCCAGTTCAACCTGTCCTCCGTGCAAGAATCAGAGCTCATCCTCCACGCCTCTTTTCATTTCCTCTACAAGCGGCCGCGCCACCACCAGCAACCTTGGCGTTTCCGAAGGCCCCGCCATCCGTCCAGCGAACCCCAGCATACCTCGCCTCAGCTGCTCTTCTACGGAGCGTCCTCAAAGTCAGCTTTTGCAACACCACTGGGAAACCTAACTCTGGCTCCTTACAAGAAAGGCTCTTGGCAATCGAGGGATGTAACGGCAGTGGTGAAGAACATCAGGGATGCCAAAGAGCTTGTGGTCACGGTGGCGTTTGATATGGGGTTCGGGGCAACTCGGGGGCAGCAGAGAAGCCCTCATGGCCAAGAGCGCCTCTCTCCAGCCAACCTGCCGTTTATCCTGCTATATGCTGATGATCGAGCTATAGATGAGCCGAACAGTGTGGCCATGTCGCTCCAGCGGTACGGGCCGTTCCCTGTAGCGGAGGACGCGTCACGCTCAGCTTCAGCCTCAGCCTCGAGGATCCGGAGGGAGCTTCATCTCCAGATCCAAACCAACGACATTCCAGAGGTCCAGTACAACACCCTGAAGAATCATGAACTGTGGCAGAACACATATTTCCCAGCGAAAGCCAAAGCCGCGGCAGTGAAACCAGGAAGGAAGCAGGGCCAGGAGAGCAGCGAGGGCCTGGGCAAGCCCCAGGTGCTGAGCTTCGATGAGAGGACGATGAAAAAGGCCAGGAGGAGACAGTGGAGCGAGCCCAGGGTTTGCTCCCGACGCTACCTCAGGGTGGACTTCGCCGACATCGGCTGGAGCGAGTGGGTTTTGGCGCCAAAGTCATTTGATGCCTACTACTGCGCCGGGGCCTGTGGATTCCCCATTCCTAAAGTGAGCCTCAGAAACCTGTAACTTTTGTTACTGGGTTCCTTTTCCCTTTTGAATACCGATAATAGAAACACACAGACGCATCAGTTGGCATATTTATGGATTTTTTGCCTTTATTTTTACAGTTGGAACCGTAAGTTCTATTAGCCATAATTCCCTTTTATTTCTTATCTTTTCCCTAGGTGGTGCATCCTTCCAATCACGCCACCATCCAGAGCATCGTCAGAGCGGTGGGAATCGTCCCTGGTGTCCCCGAGCCGTGCTGTGTTCCAGAGAAGATGAGTCCCCTCAGCGTTCTTTTCCTGGATACAAACAGGAACATGGTGCTAAAGGTTTACCCCGGCATGTCTGTGGATACCTGTGCCTGTCGGTAGGGCCCGAGCCGCCAGACGTGCGATCGTTGAAGAGCAATGTAGAGGGCATTTCCACATGGAAGAGGACAACAGTGATCAGGACAGCTGAGGATAAACTGATACCAGTTACAGGGCTCTCCTTCTTTTGAGTCTCAGTTTGAGAACTCTTTTGTGAATTTTGGATCTGGAGTGATCCGACGTTGACTCAACAATTGCCATAGACGTGTTTCTCTCCACCCAGGCCACCTTCATTTCTTTTCCTCCCTTAATCCAAAAGCAGTTTAAAGAAGTGCACTTAATACGAACCTGTGTATGTACAGTAATGTATTGACCAGCTGGATGTTGAAGTTAAGTACAAAACTCGTGCAGGTAGACCTTCGATCCCTGTTGATCCCTCATAAACTTTTTCAGTCTTTTCAGCACACTTTCACTTTTATAAAGTGATCTTGCTTGGTTTTAATATTAGACACGATAAGACTTGATTTTCTCTGGACTCAGACCCTGGTCTAGAAAATGTCTGGCTTTCACCAGTTTCTGAAAACCGTCTGACATCAGTTTCCTCTGCTGCTCGCCCCTGTCTTTGGGATTCAACTGAATTTTGGACACACTGATGAACTGCACAATGACTAACCGACTCAGAATGGACTGAGGGACACAGAGGCTGCATGGCATCCTGCCGAATTAATCAACCCTCGTCATGTAAAAACTGTAGCTACTAATGCAAACTAAATGGTACTTATTCTTAAGTGATGTGTCACTATCGAACACCTCCCATATAGCAAGAAATGTTATTCATGCATGAGAGGTAATATCTTCTTTGAACTATATTCCAATAGCTTTTGTTTATATCTTGTATATAATGAGTGTTTTTTTTGTTTTTTTTACACCTACTGAGATTTAATGTACAAGCATTGTGTTGCTTGCCTCTGCTATGTGTTACAGCAGAGAGGTAAAAAACAGTGCGTTGCTGCCACCTGCTGTGCATTTTGGGGAAGTTGAAGAGACTAAAAACATGTAAAGTAGAACGTTATAGAACTTCCTGTGGCTATTTAGTATGTTCTCTTTAATACATAAATACTGTTTATCAAATGTTTATTACATGCACAGTTTGTAATAATAGTCGATTTCTATAGTAAGTAAAAAAAGGGATATGTGTATCTGTATGGCTAAAAGTGTATTGGAATAGTTATGTGATGTGTGCTTTAACACATCATAGACACAAAGTATACGTGGTAAGGAAATAAACTGAATTGTACATACGGTTAAAGACACTTGCTGACTTTTTTAGGTTTTGTAAAAAAGTATTTAAAGCATAGACTTGTGTATGTACATTAAAGGCATGGATATCCGACCCAAGCCCGACGGGTCCCGACGGGTCAGGCCGGGTTCGGACAGATATTTAAAAATGATGGTCGGGTTCGGGTCAGGCTCGGTCACATCAGCGTGATAAGGCACTTGTTGTAAAATGGTGCTGCGGCTCCTTTAAGAGAGCTCAGTGTGTGTGTAAAGTGGGCAGAAGAGAGATAGAGAAAGAGGAAGCAGACGTGTAGATGCGACTGGAGCAGAGTTGGTGGAATAAGTTTAGGTTTTGTACACAGTGTGTGCGGTGTCCGAGATAAACCCCAGACTGAAAGCCAAGTTCATTCATCTGCTCACCAGAAACGGGATTTTAACCTCAACTTTATTCATTTTATAACGTCAGCCCCTGAGGTAACGAGTCTCCCCTGGTTTTCTGATCACGGTCGGAAACAAAGCAATCAGGAAAGGTTAACACCTTGAACATTTTAGATTAAACAGCTTATTAACGTGCGCTTGTTGCCCCGTGTGCGCTGATGCGCTCATCTGTTGACATTTCCGAATGCCTTCCTATAGTTGCTTAATAAAAGCAGGCTTTCCACACAAACAAATGTAGGCTACAAGTGTCATTAGTAACTGTCTGTGTCGGGCTCGGGTCGGGCTCGGACATAAATATCTTAATGCCTGTCGGGCTCAGGCCGGGTTCGGTCACGGCTCTGTCGGGCTCGGGGCCGGGTTCGGACAGAAAAATTCGACCCGATCCGACCTCTAATGTACATTTGACATATACCTCAACATAACTTATTGTAGATCAATAACATACATTAGATGGATAACATTGCTTTAGATCGCGTACGTTTTATGTAAAGTTACCGGTAGGCTTATATCTTGGTTTATTGATGTGTCATGCTAATCTTGATAAGTACAGGTATTTAGTAAAGTAGCTAGTTTTGAAATTTGATTGTATTAAATGTATTCGTTTTTGTTCACTTCTTCACATGAAAGCATGTCATGTCATTTTTCGGTTTTCATTTTTAATTTTAGTAATTTTTTTTTACAGTTTTTCTAACAGCGTCGAAAGGGTGATAATGGTGAGTCCACCTTAAATCTGCACTAATCAATATTGTTATGTCCACAAACTGATAGATCAGTGGTTCCCAAACTTTTTCGCATCAAGGAAACTGACACTTAAATAGACTGTTTGAAAAGATTGTGTTATAGTGAAAATAAAAAATAAAATCCTTTTTAAGCTGGGGACCGCCTGGAAGTCCCTTTAGGACCCTTGGGGGTCCCTGGGCCACACTTTGAAAACCACTGGATTAAATGACTGTGAAAAATGAAATGAGTTACTCGTAGTAACAAACCAACACATTCTCATCCCAACTCGCCACATACCGACGCACTGGGCAGCCCTGCGTGTCAAACTGTGACGCTCCACTACGGTCGTTGTTTTAAACTCGGGAATCACGTGGTTAAAGTTGTGAATTCAAACAAAACTACTTAGTTAGGTTTAGGTGATAAAATGAAATAAGGTCTCGAACGTAACTAAAGGGACGCACGGGACACAAACAGCGGTCACCTGGGTGAAAGCCCTGGATTTGTTTGACCCATCCACCACCACAACCTCCTCCCAATGTGGGCTTTGTCGCTCTTACTTCTGGAGCACTGAGAGTCTGATTTTGACGCCGATGGTTTTACTGTTGAAAGCCTGGTGTGTTTTTAATACAGACGCTCAAGGTATCAAACGCCAAAGGCTGTGACAAAGGATAAACCCACCAAGTTATCATTGCTCTATGAATCGCTTTAGCTTCATAGCTTCATTCAGCTCTTTGTTTTGGTTCTACGCCCCACGACTTTGTTTCGGTTCACTTTCACCGCTCTCATCAACATTGTTTCTGGCCACAGCAGGCAGCTGTTTTCAGCTGAGAAAATGTATTTTACACTACTTCCCCAGTACCAAAAAAAAAATTGGCTGGTGAGTATACCACACATTTTTCTCAGGGGTTGATGAAAACCAAAAACATAGCTAATAGGAGTCAGATTGTCGGAAACACAGTTGCTCTGTGACTGCTGGATGTGTGAATAAGCAACTATTTGCTATCAGTTTGGCAAATCACCTTCACAAGATGATATATGTTGATATTGTGTGAACAGTTTGTTCCTCTGCCCCAAAGAAGCAAAAAAAAAAAAAAGAATGCTGCTTTGAAGAGCTGTTAAAAATAAAATAGCTAATTGGAGAGTTTAAATGTTACATGATGGTCCAGATGTTGTTTTGCACCCTGATAAGAAAGAAATTCTGGAGGAAACGCTTGGATACTTCTAAATTTCTTGACTTGGAAACAGAAAAAACTGTTAAACGGTGGGACCAAACATTGGCCATTGCAAGCCTCCGTACAATGTTATTTTCAGCCATCAAAGACAGCAGCTAATAGGCCAAAGGCTTTTATATAATTTAACAGGTTCTTACTGCATATTTTTCAACCCACTAATTGGGCCTAAAGTAAAATGACCACAGTTTCGCAACAGATCTTTCTCAGTCCGGTTTTCCCTGCTCAGTCCAGTTTTCCCTGCTGTTTGTTTTCCTAATGCATGCCCTCATTATTTGCTGTATCCATGACAGTAGATTTTGTCGTTGCCTTTCATCACTGAATTACTCCATAAAGAGGAACTCTTAAAAGCTTGAAAGGAAGAAAGCATTTTTATGAAACCCGGCATGAACCAAGTACTGAGTGACTGCATGGGTGAAAGACAGAAATTCCAAGAATGGCCGGACTCAGGCCAACGTCCCCAGACACATTGGCTTGTGGTCCGGGCTCAGACCCCCCACAAGAACAAGGGGAGATCCCATCATCCATCTAGGATGCAGTGGTGAAGGCCACCGCCATCATGGTTTTGTTCCATTTGCCAGTGGTATGAAATCATCTCTGATCTCATGCATATCAGATTTTTATAGATCCTCACTATAAACCTATATCAGTTTATGAAAGATTTCCCATGTATTGTTCCTAACGTCTGGTTGTTCTTTGCTTAGAAGAATCCTAAAGTGCACAGGAAGTGCGTGGAATGAACAGAAAAATAATGGGGTAGTTATCGTTTGCCGCCATGGATGATCAGAACACTAAAACATACTGTATATGCCAACATAATCCTTCAACTTTACGCTTAAAGGTGTAAAAATTATAGCCTACCTGCTAATCATAGCATCATCACTGTGAGCATGTTAGCATGCTGATGTTAGCATTTAAGTTGCTTATAGACATCAAGTGGTTGCAGCTTCCCTGAATTACATACCCCGTCACCAGCAGAGAACAGACAAATCAATGGAGAGAAACAATATCAGCAACATCAGCTTCAAAGTCTGTTTATCCATCAATGAACACTTCATGACATTAGTCAGCCAACCTTGCTAATCGTGTCATATTGCTCAATGTATCCTCTATTTTAAGCTACAAGTGGCTCTATTTTGACTGAACAGACTCTGATTAGATAGCAGCAGCCGTGTCGTGTGGAGGCTGGTAGGATTGGTTGGACCCTGCTGCGGAACAAATACAGACCGGGGGGGGGGTCCTCGTGCTTCTTGTATATCAGATTTTTTTGCCCCCAACGGCACTACGATTAGGCACTGGTTATGGTCAGGGTTAGGGTTAAGGTTAGGGTTAGGTACCTTGGAGGCAGCGGTCGCAGCGCTGCCTGGAAGGAGCCTTTGGGGGCAAAAAACACCATCGAGCGTGCTTCTTCTTCTCCTCCAGGAAACACAGCCGCATTGCATTGTGGTATACAGGAGTAAAATGTTGGGTACATTGTATGTCAGGAACGGGCACAGACACCTGGAGGGGCTATTGCTCTAACCCCCCATGATCATCTCTCTTTCTGTGTTAAAGGTCACATGACACAAGTGTCATGTGAGTAAGGGGTTTAACACTTAACTACTTTAATACTAATTTCCACTGAACAGTCTGCAGACTAAAACTAATTTAAAGTGATAACAATTAATTACTTTTTAAAAATAGAAACTCTGAAACTTATGTTGGAAATTCGCAAGTTGAAATCAATGTTGGAAATTCGCAAGTTGAAATTGACTTAGGAAACCACAAATGCAACCACATCCATCCATCACAAACACTCCTGTGTGGCTTTCCTTGAGTGGGGTTTGAACCCGCATCTCCTGGGTGTCAGTCAGCATCATTCCCCACTGGACCATCTCCAGGCCTAAGAAAAAAAGTAACATCACCTTCATCAACCTGCAGAGAAACAAAGTTTGTCTTTTCCTTCCATTGCCCCTTAAACCTCTCCAACAGATAATCCATTAAAAAACCTTTATCCTTTTTCCAAGACATAAGTGATAACCAATCAAAACCCTTTAATATAGTTTAATACATTTATCTATCCATTAAATAACCTGAAACCTGATTCACACATGTCAACTGACTCTGAGAAGTTTAACCTTAACTGAAATATTGAGATAACTTGTCATATCCCTCAGAGCTCAGTTGGAAGAGAAAATGTTTCACAGTCTGAAGGTTGTGAGTTCATATCCCATCTTTGCCATTTGTCTTTACTGCTTCATAAAGGATTCTCTTATTGTGAAAAGCCTGTGCCTGAACTCATTAAAATGCCCCAGAGGAGGAAATCAGTCCCAACATGTTTTGGTCTTCTTTTAGGACAAAGAGTAAAAACATTTTATCAACTCACCAAACAGTAACTGACTCATAACACAGCTAAAACGCCACAGAAGACTTTGAACCTGCTGATGGAGGCCACATTGATGTCTCATGGGATATACGTAGCTCTGGCCACGTTTTTGCAGTGCCACAAATATGTACTTTCAGGTAGCCTAGACCTTTTTCACGGCAGACATGTTGACATGTCATAGTAGGAAAAGCACAGGTGTATTCAAAATCAATAATGATGGCTGCATTCCACTTAGGAGAGGTCCTGGTATTGTGCATGCTGACTCACGTATGCTACGTTTACACGTGGCTGGCTATTTTCATAAACGGACATTTCAACCTCTCCGTTTTCAAAAATAATATCGTGCACAGCTGTAAGTTTTTAGAAAAGTGTTCGTTTACACGTACCCGTGTATATACGCCGTCAATGCCGTCAAGAGCATGCCAAACCTGTAGGTGGCAGTGTAACGAGAAGCTCAAGCCCACGTTAGCCAATCAGAATCCCGAAAATAGCAACAACAGCAACGAATCACTTCCTCTCTCTTCACTTCCTCACTTCCTCGGCTGCCTAAATCTCCGATTGTCTCAGCTTACATGCAAACGTGCAAACAAAGTTTTCCAAAATCCCCACTCTGGCCGGAGTTTTTAGCAAGAATTGTTTTCAGAGGCGAATTCTTCATTTGCGTGTAAACGAAGGGCAAAAAACGAAGGGAAATGTCTCCGTTTTTCAAAATAACCATGTACGTGTAAACAGGGTATGAAATAGCTTACTGGGACACTTGATGGAATTGAGCCATCGTTAAGGTTATCAATTTCAGCTCTGCTTTTCCTACTATGACAAGTCAAAATGTCTGCTGTGAAAAAGGTCCTGCCAGAGTTTTGAGAAACAAATGTCCACTGGAGGTGCTAAAGAGAAGAACTGTAATGTGGCTAAAATAGGTTGTACTTCATTATTTTATATTATCAATTATAAAATCGACATTATTTTCAAAGCAGTTTTTTTCGTGACACTCAGCACAAATTTCAAACTTATGTATTTTAATTAGAAGTAGCCTATATTTCGTGCCTGCACCACATATTGTCTCTGTCAGAAAACTTACTCAACTTTACTAATGACGGACTGCCACAACAGCAAAAAAAGTAAAAAAACATGTTTTTTTCCCTCCCTGCCAGCAGAATTCTCTCTAGATCATTTTTTTAAATTCATAGTGCACAGTTCACTTGCGACTACTCTATGTTACTGACTGGTTTACAACATTATTTATCTTGCACTTTCTCATAGCTATGTGTGTCTGTCAAATATAGCATCTTCCTTATCAGTGCTTTTAAAAGGGATCAAAGTCATCAGTTTTGATCATATTTTGGTATCTGGAACATGTGTGTGGCCTGCAATATTAGTGGTTGGACTCACACATATTGTTTAGCGATGATGGTGGATGGTGTTCTTTTAAGTGTTTTGTTTCCACTGGCCTCAAAACCGTAAGCTGGGAAAAGGCATTTTATGGAAATGTCTGCTTGTCAGTAACCTCATAGTTTCCAGTGCCTGCCTCATTATCGCTGTCAAGTGTTTACAGTGTCTTCATTAACAGCCAGCCCTCTAATGATAACAAAGCCTAAAAGAAGGCATCAATGGCAGTGATAAGCTTGGCCAAGCCACTATTTTGGTTGACGCAAGCTTCTCTGTTTACTCTAGGAGCATGGGAGCGGACATCAGGACTGTGGTTCTTGCATTGTGGTTCTCCATTTTCAAACCTTGCCGTCGCAAAGTCTGTTTTCAAGCCGGGAAGAAGGTAAAGTTTGTGTCAGCTCAGTGGCTTAGAAGGGATCTAATTTCAACATGCAGAGCTCCAGATCATTCCTATTCCAGGTGTGTTTGTGTCTGGTGGCTTCTATTTGCTCTTGCACCTGTAAACCTTTCAATAATGACATCCAGAGTAAGCACCATGAGAGACTCTACTCTCAGCTGTTAGAGGAGTACCTACTGGAGGAGGAAGACACAAACTCCAAGATGGAGAACCTCCTGGGAACCATGAAGGAGGTTTTTCTGAGGAAACTCAACCTGTCGGATGTTCCTCAGGAGAACAGTAAGATCTACCCCTCTCAGTTCATGATGGAGCTCTACAACAAGTACGCCTCGGACAGCTCGGCAAACCCTCAGTCTGATGTCATACGAAGCTTCACTGTCCAAGGTACATGAACAGAGTATAACTTGACATGGAAAGAGTATGGTGTGCAATAATTTTCTGTCTAGCTTATCGGAGGGAGTTGTTAATAAAGACAACACCTTTTCTGGGGGCTTGTTTAATTAGCAATCCCCATAGTCACAGAGTTGATATGAATATTTGGAAATCCTTACTCCCCAAGTAAAGTGTATATAGTTTAAGTTATCTCGTTCATATAGCTGGTCGATATTATCCATGTTTGACATTATAGAGGGTTTTCACTCATCACTGCTACAGAAAAAAATCAGTATTAGCATTTTCTTAATATAACTATTAAGAAAATGCTAATACTGATGTTTTAATAGTTGAATTGTTCAGTTAGGTTTTTTGTGATTTTACGTTATATAAAGCGCTAAACCAGTGGTTTCCAACCTTTTTGGCCTGTGTTACCTTTAAACCAATCAATTTCTACTTGCAAACCCTGATTACTGTGATCAAAAGTGATCTAAAAATGTTTTTGTGTAGCAGAATTATGCCTTTTCAGGTCACTCAGGTTCCTAATTAACTCCCAGACCCTCAGATTTATCTTGCGACCCCTTTGTGGGGGCCCCAATCCCTTGGTTGGGAACCACTGCTCTAAAGTATCCCACCCAGAGCATTTCTTTCTTTGAATAGTTGCATTACAGTCCCATGATAGCCATATTACTACTTCCAAAGACTGAAATGCTTGTATGTTTCCTAGAAATGGCCAAATAGAGACTTGAATAGTGATTCCCCTCGCATTTTTTAAAAGAGAATAAATTGTTTTTTAAACATATTTGTTGAAATGGTGTCTAAGCTTCAAGCCTCTGGGAGGGCCAGTCATGCACTCCTATCTGGACCACATCATGATGGCCCTGTAGCCTACAGAAATTAATAAAACACATTTTAGGGTTGGTTGTCACCCATGAGCAAATTCAGACATCTGTCCCTTTCATTCAACATTTGGGAGGACCCATTGTGTGTTAAGTTTGTAGGCCTATTTCACTCAGAAAGTAGAAGCTAGCAAGCTAGGCTAACTCGCGTCCACGCAGAAAGTGAAAGCCAGTTAGCTTTCACACAGAAAGTGAAAGCCACGTTAGCTTACAAACGGTAGCACTAATTCATGTTATTTCAACACCTGCTGAGTCATTGGCAGCTGCTGCACTCAGTGTAGTGTTTGGCCTGCATTATACAAAGCAGGGGGTCTAGCTAGCATTAGCTGTCTCTCTTTCGTGGGTCCAGTCTACTGTCCAGACTGTGAAAACACACCGGTATTCCTGTGAACTCAGCATTCTGTACGTTAAACTATGATTTGAATAATGCTAACTAACTATGGGGAAAACAGCACAAAACAACATTGTCTGAACCAAAATGTAATGCCCCCTGGAGAACATTAATGTTAGGGACACAATCAGAAACATATTTTTTTTAATTATACTTTTGACAAAATAAGTACCAAGCCAAAAAAAAAAGAACACTAAGGATACATATACTGATTTCTTAGATTTCTTCTTGCTGTTTTAAATTAACCCCTCTCACCACTTTGTTTCTGTCCAACAGATATCCCTCTCTCTGTGACGAATGGCACAAAGTCAAAGTACAGGCTGCAGTTCAACATCAGCATCCCCAACCATGAAAAGATCACTACTGCTGAACTACAGCTCTTCTTCTTCCCAGATCCCAGATCAACGGTTAGCTTCCACAATTTCAAGTCCGCCATCAAAGTCTATTTAGTGGATTACTACAATTTTGAATCCACCACCCAACTGCTGGTTGGCAAAGAGGTGACAGGCTTGGAGAGCACGTGGGAGACGTTTGATGTGACCACAGCTATTCAGAGCTGGATCACGTCGGGCCATGCAACGACTGTTTTTGATGTAGTGGTGGATAGGAAGGACTGTGGGGCCTCTAAAGGTGGAGAAGAAGGAGCAGGCTGTTTGAATATGAGCGTGTCTTTTGGAGATAACACTTCAGCGGCTTTAATAGTCTTCTCAGATGACCTGGGTAGCAGGAGGAGGGAGACAAAGAAGGAATTAAGAGAGATGATCCTCCACGAAGAAGAAACCATCTTACACTCGGGCACCGACTGGAACAGAGGAGATCAGCTTCCAAACAAGATCCCGGAGGCTCAGCATCCACAGAGAAAGAAAAGAGAGGCAGAGAGGCAATACTGCCAGCGGACCTCTCTAAAAGTCAACTTTAAAGAGATCGGATGGGACAGCTGGATCGTGGCGCCTCCAGAATATGACGCCTTCGAATGTCGAGGCCTGTGTTACCATCCGCTGACAGACGAAATGACCCCGTCAAAACACGCCCTCATCCAGACGCTGATCAACATCAGGAACTCCAAGAAGGCCAATATGGCCTGCTGCGTCCCCATTAAACTGGACCCCATCACAGTCATGTACCAGGAGAATGGACGCCTCACTATAAGATACCTTTATGAAGAGATGAAGGTGGCAGAGTGTGGCTGCAGGTAGTCACAGAGATTTGCTCTGGTGGTAGCACAGGTAATTATAGGCTACTGGTATAAGTGGTCCCTCCATTGGTCCAGTGATAGGAACATGCTAATTGTTTGCAGGTATAATGTTTGCAATGTTCACAATCTTATCTTAAATGTGTTAGCATGCTACCATTTTCTAATCAGCAGGGATCCATGGAATCTGCGGCCACAGAATTTTGCACAGATTTTAGGCAAATTAAAAATATTAAAAATAAACATCAGGATTTTAACACATCTCCCCAAGCAAAAAAAAACACAGTCCGCTAAATTCTGTAGATTTTCATTCTGGATCGCTGCTGAAAACTGTAAAAAAAAAAAAAAAATCTGCAGATTCCATTTGGGTCTGCTAATCAACACTAAAGACAAAGTACAGCTGAGGTCTGTAGGAATATCATCACTTTCTTTTCAATTTCCAGTAAATCAAAGTATTTTGACCTGATGATGGCGCTAGATGAAAAGTCAGGGCATACCATTATTAAAATTCATCATCCAGGGATCATGGATGTGTGTACCAAATTTCATAGCAATCCATCCAATACTGTCAAGATATAAAAACAAAAGTCAACCTCATGGTTGCACACAAAGAAAAGTCCAGGGATCACCAAAATCATTAGGATCCACCCTCTGGAGACCATGAATGTCTCTATAAATCTTCATGGCAATCCATCCAATAGTTGTTGCGCTATATCAGTCCGGACTAAATTGGTGGGCCAACCGACAGACTGACATTGCCATCCTTAGAGCCAAACGGCTAGCATGGCTGATGATATAATAAAGGTCATGCAATGCTTAAACTAAATAAAACTGTATGTACCTTTTTGAAACTGTAGTCATGAAATAATGAATAGAGTTTATGCTATTCCTTCAAATTCAATGCTAATAAAAGTTTTGAAACTCAAAAATAGTTTGAGGTCTGTAATGCAGCACGGCAGTGGAACCATCAACAGGTCCATTACACCTTGTTGCTGCCATGCACTCTAACGGAACCTTTTGCCAACATTGTGTTTTTATCATTTATGTTATATATAAAACCACCAAGACATTTGACATTTGTACATTGTGTATTTAATACTGTAGATAAAAAGCTTGCCTGAACACTGTCTTGAGCTAATGTTTTTTAACAATACCTATAAAATTTTATTTGTATGCTACCCTGGAAATCCAGAGTTCTGGTGCGAGCACAATTTTAATTTGCTCAGCGAGTTACTCTGGCATTGAGTAATGATGCTCATTAACTATACCCTTGTAGCCGAGCTGCACCAATCACATCGGTGTATCTGATATAGGCGGGCCAGAGGCGAGCTAAACAGATGACGATAGTTTAATCTACCAGTTAGCTCCGCTGGTAGCTAAGCGTATGGGGCTCTGGATACGTCACCCCGTGTATTGTTGTGATTGGTCGTAGTGTTATCCAGACCCTTAATCTTTGTATGCAGTAAATAATGTAAAACAGAACAAAAATTATGTAAAAAGTAAAAATGATATACATTTTGTTAATAGACATCTTTGATTACCATTTAACCTACTATAAAAAAATAAATCTTGCTACAGCATGTAAATCTGTACATTACCATTGTAACTGTAATTTGTTTATATATGTTTATATTTGTTTAATAATGTCTTTTTCTGTCCAGTTCCTACATTTTAGACTTCCTCTAGCCTCAGCTGACGCTATACACCTTGTATCTGCAGCTTCAAACTAATAAATATAAGCATCGCCTGTCATATAACTGTGCTGGTTGTTTACTTTTATTCTGATTTTGAATAATATAAATATAAGAATTTGAAGAATATAAATTTAAAGAAATAAAATAAACGTGGTGAATTTGCTAATACATTTCAGTAAAAAAACGTCTTATACAGATTTTTTTAGACGTGATTATCGCTTGAAACTCAGTGATCTTGACTTTTCTCGTTTTAACAAGATCCTTTTCACTTTCATCATGACATATTTTCTCTTAAAGGACAATTCCGGCACAAAATGAACATAAGGGTTAATAACGTGTACCGAGTCGACCGTTCTCTAGCTTGAAACAAGCTAGCGCAAATCAGTGATTCACTCACTATACAGGCAGGCACCATCTTGGGAAAACAGTCATGACCAGTCGAACGACGAACGCCGTGCAACCAGTAACATAGCTCAAGCACGGCGTTCGTGGTTTGACTGGTCGTGACTGTTTTCCCAAGATGGCGCCTGCCTGTATACATGAACGGTACAGTCTTTATAATCTATCTTTTTAATAAACTATCTGTACACAAAGTTCTCAATGCTTCGGTTTACATGTAGGGACCCTCATTATGCTACCACTGAAGTGTGGTGCTATTTTGAGCTTTGTTAGTGGTGTAGCAATAGTGATTTACGCTCTGCCCTGAAGGCTAGCGTTACAAGCTAATCACCGGTTTGCGCTAGCTTGTTTCAAGCTAGAGACACATTCGATTAGCATGAAAATATATCCCAGAGAACGGTCGACTCGGTACACATGTTATTAACCCCTAGGTTCATTTTGCGCCAGAATTGTCCTTTAATTACTAGATACCAAATTCCATTTTTACAAGAAACCTTTCTTGTTGAACATATCCCTTTATCTAATTTCATGAAACTTATTTCACAAAACTAACATCTTGTTAAAACTTTTCTTGTCATATATATGATAAATTGGTATGCTGTTCATTCAATGGTATAACATTTGCTACCCAATAAAACAAAATATATTAGTGAATAGATATATTCAAACAAGCACAACCGTACAAACTTAGTATGATGGGCACTCATCTATTTAAAATCTATTATATTTAAAACAAATTAAGTGATCAAAATGCTACATACCACACACACACACACACACACACACACAAAATGAGTACTAGGGCAAAGAAAATAGAAAATAATAGAACACATGGCAATAAAACTAGTGTTTTATATTGTGGCCTGGCTCAAGGGAGGCAACATGAAGGAAAAAACAAAAACAATGTATTAAGTAAAAATAAAGAAAACAAAGTGTAACCAGAGTTGCGTAGCGATACTTTGTTTGAGACAGAGGGAGGCAGGTGGTGAAAAGAGGAAGGGCCTTTTGTAGATGGATCAGGTGCCACTGATTAGATCTAATCAGTGGCACCTGATCCATCCAATCAGTGGCACCTGTTAGTTGATTGAGAGCGTCCTGAATCAAAGAACAAAAGCCAGGTACACAATATGTGTATCAGGCATCTCCATAAATTGGAATTAGCATTACTTTTCAAACTCAAACTCCTCTAGTATGTTTTTACCAGTAAATGAATGCAGTAGCAGTCAGGATTGTTGAGTCCCAGCAGTAAGTTATATCTGCCTCCCACTGCTGGTTAGATGCAGATGATAGTGAAAACAGCTGTGTGTCATTCTATCCCTTAAGCAGTGACTGGGTCAACAAAGAGTCAAATGACTCTATGGCAGATGGCATTATGTTAAATTGGTGCAGTGATATACTGCATAAGCTCATGTGTCCTATTGGTTTAAAGTATCTACTTATTTATCTACTAAAAAGAGTTATAAAGTTTAATGTTTTGTTGTTACTGTTTTACTTTGTGACTTACTTTTACACGTATAATCCTGAATCCTGTGAATGAAGATATTTTTTTGTTATAATGTAAAATTTGTTAGGTGCAAAAAGTTATGAATATTGTCTGCATGTAGGCTATACTGTATGTTATTCACACCATCCAACACACAGGGCAAATCCTGAATTACCAAACTTTTGCTCGTCTGTAAAGTCACTCAAATCACAGGAACATATTTTTATATATATATATATATATATATATATATATATATATATATATATATACTGTTGTTTGTGTTTGTGGACGGTCAAATCACAGAAACTACTCACAGGCCGACTTGTAAAAACATGTACATATAAATTTAACAAACTAATTCCACTCAATCCAAATCTTTTCATCTTAATGCACAGCGTCAGTTTTGTAAATATTTGAACACATCCTTATCAGAGCTGAAACCTCTGTGACAGGACCAATGAGAGGGCAAGTTCATGTTCACGCTTGCATTTCCTTCCTGGGTAACCCAAAACTGCTCTAGTCTCAAAATAGCACTAATAACGAGGCAGACAATCCCATTTCCATGTCCAGGAAAATAATTGGCTCAGTTGACTTTTGCCTCATAAGATGTTCTCCCAGTCATCAACATCATGTGACAACAGAGCCAATTTAAAATGCCTGGATGAGCAGTATTACATCTTGAGCCTGCGTCAATTGTTTTTTTTCTGTCCACTTGTGAGCAGCACAACAAGCTGTAAACACAAACGTTACAAGTTGATATGGCTAATGTTAGCCCCCAAACAAATGCTTATTTAGACATTGATAAGACACAGAGAAACATTAGCATTTACATTTCTGTTCCCCTGACCAATGTAAGTCCATTATTCACTCACCTTTTACTTCTGTTTTGCTCTCCTCCAACTCCTGAGGGAAAGTGCTATGCTATATCAAAGCCCGTCTACGGAAAGCCTTTTCAATCCCTATTTAGCCCCATTGTACCGAATTTGGTTGCAGTTCCACCAGAGTTCCACTGGGGGTGATCGCAGGCAAGGTCAAAATGAATGTGACTCTATGGAGCTAGACGGCTAAATTTGTCTCTTTCGCCTGATTGCCTTTGAGAAATCTCAGATTTGATTGTAGTTTTTGCAAGTTCAAAATGGATTATAGATCAAAAGTTGAATGAACGAGTACTTATGTCCTTTTGATTTCTTAAAGGTTGAGTCGTTGTTGCCCATAACACGCTAGCATTCTGCTAATGAATGCTGATTGGTCAGTGAAGGACTGATTACGACCAGAGATCCCGCTTGACGGCATCCGAAGCGGAACCAGAATGTCAGAGTGAATATTTCGGCGTGGTCTTTAAAACATTAGCAAACCTCTTTCTAGCACATGTACTGACAGGGAGATCCTTACCTGTCAGCTGTGTTGTCGATGCCTCGAGAGATAAAAGGAAGTGACTCAGAGCTTGCTGTAAAGCAGCATCTCCTGCCGTACGATGTGTATGACGTCATTGACATTTTAAAAGGCTTTTTAGAACAAAAGAGCGACTTCAAAAACACCCAGCAGTGTGTATTTTCTTTGCCTCCCCTTTCGAATGCAACATTCAAATTACTAGACAAAAAAATGATATCCTGAGAAAAGTGGATTTTTAGGGGTATTGTCGGTACACGATCCGTGCTGCCTGCTAGATCCGTTCTGCGCATGCATGATAATCCTGTTGTACGAGGATTTACGACACTGCACGATCTGTTCCACGCTTCCGGTTGTAGTTGTAGCGGTCTGCAGTTAGCCTCCACAGGCAAGCTAACGTTAGTTTAGCTAACAGCTAATTCGGCTAACCGCTAGCTGAGACAGCATGTAATAACTTTAAAAGACCCTCAAAATAAAACCTGAAAATAACCGTTAAAATATATAACAGCTGATACGTCAGTTCTACTTTACTTGTGCTCATTTAAAATACAATCACTCAATACTTGTCTTTATTGTTATTGCTGTAAAGTCTTAATTTAGCTGTAGCCTGCTTTTCCCATTGTTAAGTTTGAGTTATTATTTTAGACTGAATCAAGCTGTCAACTAGCGGTTAGCCAAATTAGCTGTAAAACAGGATTATCATCTGCGCATGCGTGAACATCTTGCGCATGCGCATGACGGATCGTGCAGGCAGTACAGATCATGTACCGACAGGTATAGCTCCATAGAGTCCCATTCATTCTGCACTCACCCGTGAGCGCCCTATAGTGGAAGCAGAGAGAGAGAGAGAGAGAGAGAGAGAGAGAGAGAGAGAGAGAGAGAGAGAGTGGAATTTCTTCCCTTATTAGAAATTCTTTGGCTATATTTACAAGCTAGTTGCTAACTGTGTCGGTCTGCTGTTGTGCTAGGCAGGTAGCGTATGGTGTATTTTGTGGGCGTTTACAATAAAAACACTTGCCTTCTATGTCTGGAAATAACGCTGATGAGAGCAGATCAAAGCGGTAAAGTTGTGGGCCAGGGTATTTTTTATGAATTTATAACGTAGCAGGCTAACTAGCCAATAGCTAGTGTGTAGCTGTTATTGCCTACTGATAAAGTATCCAATAAGATTATTTCAACCAACAGAGCTGTCTTGCCTTCAGAGAATATTTTAGCAGTTTCAATTCCATACTTAAAATGTTTGTTCACTGTATTTCAAGCAAGTTAGCAGTTCCAGGGTTTCAATATCCAAACCACTGCTGTAACCTGTTCTTATATATGACACATGAGGGCAAAGTATGACACAATACATTGTTTGAAAGTCTTGAGTGGCGTCCTGGGGATTGTATTATGTAAGGCGCAGCCAGGGGGTATTAAAAGTTAAGACATTGAGATTAGCTGAACACAGCCTACCATTTGGAAGGAGATGACGTCTGGCTGCATAATTCTGAGCTGCAAAATTTTCTGGATCAGGTTCACACGGGATCCTTTTTGATGCCAGGTTCATGCTCAACTTATACAGATTTATCACTTCAGCAAACAATATAATTTGAATTAAATGAAAGGATGAAAACTTGTCAACTTCGGACTTGCATTTAAGTATTATTCACATGGGCGCTTTCTTTGTTTTACGATCCAACAAATGAAAAGATATACATTTTTTTTTCAAACGGTAGAATAAGCAAATAATTTAGCATTCATCCAGGTAAAAGTCTTTCCAATCAACCTTTTGTTCCTATATCCAGAGTGTGGGTATGTGCTTTTTTACCCAATTCTGATCCTGCATGTGTTTTAAGAAGGCTTTGCCACGTGTCTACAAACTGTGTAATCAGCGACCTAGACATGACCCCTAAAGCTACCAACAGCACCAAAATACACCACCATAAGCTTTCAGAACAGACAAGGGAGAGAGAGTTAGAGAGAGGGAACGTGAGAATTTCTGAGCAGGCTTTCGCATTAATCAGTCCACCCCAAACAAATTTGACCTCTCCCTGGAACCAGTTTTGTATCTAAAAGAAAAGTTGAGGTGGTTTCAATGTAAATAAGATAACATATGGTGAATTTGGATATGACGCAGACTGTAATTCAAGCCTAAATAAGACAACAGTAAGTAAAAAATTATGTCAAGTACATTAAACATGCACTGTGCTTGTTTGGGAAAAATGTAAGAAACTGTGCAAGCTCCTATTTCCCACTATTCATTATCTGTTATTGTCTGCAGGCCGAAGCACCACAGATAATGCGATTAAAGGTTTATTGGGGACAAAAGCTTCTTATGTTGTTGATGTCGTGGTTGTCCAAAAAACCCACAACAGTGACAGTGTTCCCTCCTACAAAAACCACCATCTCTCTACAAAGACAACTGAACAAACGCAGCCCAGTGAAAAAAAAAAAGAGTAGTTCTCTTTCCATCAGTGGTGATGAAGACATCGGCGATGGCGCATCACACACCACCACTGCTGTTGATGCTTCTTCTATGTACACTTTCTGTCAACTCATCATTCCAGCCCACTCTGGTGTTAGAAATGGCCAAGATTCTTTTGGAAAACTACTGCTTTCCTGAGAACCTAGTTGGGATGGAGGAGGCTATCCGACAAGCGATCAACAGCGGAGAAATCCTGCAGATTTCAGACAGGAAGACCCTGGCCTCTGTGCTCACAAACGGAGTACAAGGGGCACTTAACGATCCGAGGTTGACTGTGTCGTATGAGCCCAATTTTGTCCCGGTGATGCCACAGATGCTGCCGTCTCTGCCCATAGAGCAGCTGATCTGGCTGGTAAGAAACTCTGTCAAGCTGGATATCCTGGACAACAACGTTGGATATTTGCGGATGGATCGGATCATTGGGGAGGAGACAGCTACAAAGCTTGGCTCCCTGCTGAGGGACAACATCTGGGACAAAGTTGCTCACACATCCTCGCTGATCTTGGACCTGAGGTATAGCACAGCTGGAGAACTGTCTGGAGTTCCCTTTATAATCTCCTATTTCTCAGACTCTGAGCCTCTCATTCATATTGACGCTGTGTATGACAGGCCCTCAAATACAACTAAGGAGCTGTGGACCATGCCGTCAATAATGGGGGAAAGGTATGGGAAGAAGAAAGACTTGATTATTTTGACCAGTAAGCGTACCATGGGGGCTGCTGAGGCAGTGGCATATACATTAAAAAACCTAAAGAGGGCCATCACAGTTGGGGAAAGGTCTGCTGGTGGGTCAGTAAAAGTCCAAAAGATTAGGATCCCTCAGTCGGAGTTCTACATAACAGTTCCTGTGGCAAGATCAGTTAGTCCAATCACAGGCCATAGCTGGGAAGTGAGTGGCGTTTCCCCAACAGTCAACGTCCTTGCCAAGGAAGCTGTCGCAAAAGCCAAGTCCCTTCTGGCTGTAAGGAGTGGCATTCCAAAAGTTTTGCAGAGTATCGCTGACGTAATCAGGAGGTTCTATGTTTTCACTGACAGAGTTCCAGCTCTTCTTCAATATCTGCAATCTACAGATTTTTTCTCTGTCATATCTGAGGAAGACCTAGCAGTCAGACTCAACCAGGACCTCCAGACTGTGTCTGAAGATCCACGACTGATAATCAAATGCATGCAAGACAATGCTGCCATACTAGAGGAGGACCCTGAGCTTTACAACATTCCAGATGATTTGGAATCGTTGAAAAAACTTGTAGATACAACGATTAAAGTGGAAATTCTCCTAAACAATACCGGCTATCTCCGCATAGACAAGTTTGTCAAGTCGTATGCAGGGACTAAATTAGAAGAGCTCATGGCTAAAAAGGTATGGGAGCCCCTCAAAGACACTAATAACCTGATTATTGATCTACGCTATAACACTGGTGGATCCTCTACCTCTCTAGCCCTTATACTGTCCTATCTGCAGGACACTTCCCAGAAGCGTAATTTTTTCACAATATATGACCAAATTCAGAACACAACAACCGAATATGACTCTCTGCCTCAAATTGCTGGCCCGACCTATGGCTCCAAACGTGGAGTTTACGTGTTGACCAGCTACAACACAGCAAGCACTGGCGAAGAGTTTGCTTACCTGGTACAGTCACTTCATCGGGGCACAGTCATTGGGGAAATTACATCTGGTACCCTGATGCACTCAAAGACGTTTCAAATAGAGGGAATGGCTATTGCCATCACTGTCCCTTTCATAAACTTTGTAGACAACAATGGTGAATGCTGGCTGGGAGGTGGTGTGGTCCCCGATGCCATTGGGCTAGCCGAGGAAGCTGTGGAGCACGTTTATGAGATTGCAGATTTTCATCAAGGGCTCAAGTTCCTCATAGAGAGAACTGGGAAACTGTTAGAAAAACACTACACAAATCATGAAGTTGCACTAATGGCCAGCAAGGTACTGTTGAGCAAATGGGCTGAGGGATTATACCGGTCAGTGGTTGACTTTGAATCTTTGGCATCTCAGTTGACAGCAGACCTCCAAGAGACTTCAGGCGATCACCGCCTCCGTGTCTTCCATTGCGATGTCGAGCCAGAGTCCCTTCATGACGTCCCAAAAATCCCTACCGCTGAAGAAGTGGGATACATAATCAACGCTTTGTTTAAAATTGAGCTTCTGCCAGGTAATGTTGGGTATGTAAGGTTTAACATGATGGCAGATGTGGAGGTGGTAAAAGCCATTGGGCCTCAGCTGATAAAATTAGTGTGGAGCAAGATAGTAAACACAGATGCCCTTATAATTGACTTAAGGTACAACACTGGTGGATATTCAACAGCAATTCCCCTATTATGCACCTACTTCTTTGATGCTCAACCATTGCGGCATCTTTACACTGTCTTCGACCGCAACACAACCACCATCACAGAAGTCATGACATTGCCTCAAGTCAGAGGTCCAAGGTATGGGTCCTCCAAGGACGTCTACATCCTCACCAGTCAGATGACAGGGTCAGCAGCCGAAGTGTTCACCCGCTCTATGAAGGACCTGAATAGAGCCACAATCATTGGAGAGCCAACGATCGGAGGGTCTCTATCGAGTGGAACCTATCAGATCGGGGACAGCGTCCTGTACACTTCAATCCCTAACCAGGTTGTGTTGAGCGCAATCACTGGGAAAGAGTGGAGCATTTCTGGGGTTGAGCCTCATGTTATTGCCCAGGCAAATGGCGCTCTTACTGTCGCACAGAGACTCATAGCAGCAAGGCACTTGAAGAGAGCGCAAGGAAAATAGTTCCTCATGTTGTAGTCTAGCTTCCTTTTAAAACTATTAGTTCATTTGTTTTGTGTTTAGCTACCACTTCAATATCTAAGTCCAGTTTTTATGTATGGAAATTGTGGCCTGTATGACATTTACATTATCTCCCAGAATCTCAGACCAGCCAGTCTCCACTATGACATTTTACCTTTTGAGGTGTTTAGCTGATGCTTCTATCCAGAAAGTTTTGTACTGAGTGAGTATGGATTCAATGTAATAATAAGAATTATGCATTTTATTTACATAGCACTCAAAGACACTTCACAGAATTTATAAAAAAAAGAAAGAAATCCACACACTAAAAATCCACGCACATTAAAATAAACATTAAAAGCCTTTAAAGGTGAATTTTGACTTGTGATTTGAACATGGACTGATTGGTGCAGTCACGGATGTGTTTGGGGAGAGTTCCCGAGGGAGGGGGCTGTTATGGAGAAGGCTCCGTCACCCCAGGTCAGGCGCTTGGTCCTGGGTGGAATGTATATCGCATTACAAACGGGAAGGTATTAGCTGTGGATAGGATCAAACCTCAAATCTACTTACCTACGCTGGCATTAAAAACAGTAAAGATTATGTACTGTGATGTCTGATAACCCACTGAAATTACAGTAGCCTCAATACAGTGTGAACAGTGAAAAAGTACTGTGAATAAAAAGCCTTCCTATTAATATACTACACCAAACATCAGTGTTTCTTGAAGTAAATTACATTGCACTCTTTTTACTTATTATTATTTAGATGCCATTATACCTTCCCACCTGCTTATTTTCTTTATATTTGTATCATGTGAAATTGCCTTTTTCACTTCTATTTTAATATTTTCTGTTATTTCCTTTTAAATACATTTTAAATGTCTTTAAATGCGTTTTAGGTCAATATTCTGTTGACCCATATTAGTAATGCATTAAAAATGATTTGATCATTATGTACATGTATGTTGATGTATGTCATTATGTTGGATCATTTCTTATTACTTTGCTAAATGTCTTGATTGTTTGCTTATTTTCTTTGCATTGTAGTTTTTAAGTATGCTGTAATAATGTTTCAGCTTTCCTGTTTCTTTACTACAAAACTACCAGCAGAGGGAGGAAGTGTCACACAAACCTAAACTGAATCTTGGTGTTCACTTCAACACCACTGCAAGTGAGACAACGACCATCAACTGCTATTAAATGTGAACCATTTATGAGAAAATAAAATAATTCTGTGGTCATCAGTGGAATTATTTTGTATTGTATTATGTAATTTACTTTCCAGACATTATTGGGAACATTCCTCTTTAAACCGTGAAGAAATTAATGAGCAAAACTGTAAGTTGTGTGTTGAATTATATGGCAATCGTGAGTTTTCACATGCTTTTATTTTAACATTTTCTTGTGTTTTCATGTAAAAAGAAATGGCACGAAAGTCCCACATCAATGACTTCCACTTATCAATACTGACACCAAGGGGCTTAATAAGTGAACCAACCAACCTTTGTTGATGTTTGTCAAGGAACAAAGCTTGCCTTATTTGACCCAGGTAGCTTTAAATAGGTGTTCAAAATTACTTGTGTAAATGTAAGACTATTATTTTTAGCAACACCTCCTTGTTACTACACATTCATGCCTACTTTGTTACTGCCTTACAGAAGCACTTAGGATAATGCGATTTGAGGTTTATTGTGGGGCAAATCCTCTTATGTGTGTGTTAACAGAAACCTTGCAGCCAAAACAGTTCCATTTGACAAAGAACCTCCTCGGCTCAACAACCTCCACTTCCCATCTACTCACTTTTTGTCTGACTAAACTGACAAAAATGGCAAAGGCTATCTTCCTGATAGCACCTCTGCTAGTTTTGGGGAATGTTTTCTTCATCCATGCCTCGTTTGCCCCCGGACTCATCGTAGATATGGCAAAAATCGTCATGGACAATTACTGCTCACCAGAGAAGCTGGTGGGGATGAAGGAGGCAATTGAAGCAGCCAGCAGCAACACAGAGATTCTCAACATCCCAGACGCTGAAACGTTGGCTACTGTCCTCAGTGCTGGAGTCCAGACCACAGTCAGTGACCCACGCTTGATGGTCTCCTATGAGCCAAACTACGTCCCTGTGGTTCCCCCGAAGATGCCACCCTTGCCCCCTGATCAGCTCATTTCCGTCCTCCAGACCTCGATCAAGCTCGACATCCTTGAGGGAAACATTGGCTACCTGAGGATCGATCACATCCTTGGGGAGGAGGTTGCTGAGAAGGTTGGCCATGTGCTCCTAGACCTGGTCTGGAATAAAATCCTGCCAACCTCAGCTCTCATCTTTGACTTGCGCTACACCAGCAGCGGGGACATCTCAGGAGTCTCCTACATTGTGTCTTACTTCACCGAAGCCGAGCCTACGATTCACATCGACAGCATCTACGACCGTCCCTCAAACACTACCACTAAGGTGCTTTCTATGTCCAAACTGCTGGGGGACAGATATGACATTACCAAACCCCTCATTATCCTTACCAGCAAAAACACCAAGGGCATTGCCGAGGATGTTGCCTACTGCCTCCAGAACCTAAAGAGGGCCACCATTGTGGGCGAGAAGACCGCCGGGGGCTCTGTGAAAGTCGATAAAATCAAAGTGGCCGACAGTGACTTCTACATTTCGGTGCCGACCGCAAAGTCCGTCAACCCCATCACCCACTCTTCCTGGGAGGTTACAGGCGTGACCCCTGATGTGGAGGTAAACGCCGAGGATGCCCTCGCTACCGCCATCAAGATCGTCAACCTCCGTGCCCAAGTTCCGGCCATCATTGAAGGATCAGCGACCCTCATTGCAGAAAACTACGCTTTTGAAGATATTGGTTCTGATGTTGCAGAAAAGTTGAAAGGGCTCCTGGCAAACGGCGAGTACAGCACGGTTGTCTCCAAAGAGAGTCTGGAGGTTAAGCTGTCCGCTGACCTGAAGACGATGTCTGGGGACAAGAGCCTGAAGACCACCAGCAACACCCCAGCCCTGCCACCCATGGTGAGACCTTTGTACATAAGATTTCTGGTTGTGAAAGTATCTTTCATTTTCAATTATTAATATTGATTTCTGTTTTCAATAGTTTTTATTTAGTTATTTTAGTTTTTCACTTGCACCTCACTTAAGAAACATGCCCTTGTGTTTAAAAGGATTGATTACATTGTTGTGGTCATGTAGGGTAGATAAACAATGGAATTGTCAAAATGTTTATTTGCTTTAAATCAATCAATTAATCAATCAAACTTTGTTTGTAGAGCACTTAAAAAAACCACAGTAGATCAATGTGCTGTATAATACAATACATAAAATACAATACAAAAAAACAAATTAAGAGAAATTAAACATGAGAAGAAAATATAAGGGTGCAGCAGCTCAGAGATGTAGGGTGGGGTAAGACAATTGAGGGATTTAAAAGCAAATAAAATAATTTGAAAGTGGATCCTAAAATGTACGGGCAGCCAGTGGAAGCTAAAATGGGGGAAATGTGCTTGTGTTTACGTGTGCCAGTTAAAAGACGCACAGTGGCGTTTTGTACCATCTGGAGCTGGGCGACAGAGGACCCACTGACCCCCACATACAATCAAATTAACACAGAGGATTTTGTAGTGCACTGAATAAACATGCTTAGTCTATGGAAGATATATCAATATTATACATTTGGAAACATTTGTAATATGCTGCAATTGAAGTATATTTTCTATGTGAAAAAGTGACTTTTTTCTTATTTATTTTTAGGGATACATATTTGCCATGTTCATATTACAAATTCTTGAGTTGTTGTTTGTTCGTCTCCCACAGGATTATTCTCCAGAGATGTACATTGAGCTGATCAAAGTCTCCTTCCACACTGACATATTTGAGAACAACGTCGGCTACCTGCGCTTTGACATGTTCGGAGACTTTGAGGAGGTCAAGGCCATTGCCCAGATTATTGTTGAGCACGTCTGGAACAAAGTTGTCAACACTGACGCTATGATTGTTGACCTCAGGTGGGTAATCCTGCTGACGAAGCAAGTCAAAGCTTCTATTCAAAATGCAGTGTGTCCATTTTGGTAAACAAATCATCCGCTAAAGCTGCTAATGCTCATTAGTCCATGACTAAATATAGAGGACTTAGTTCGCAAAAAGGTTTTTTGAGGATTTATTTATTTACCTACTGGTAATCTATACACCGTTTTCAAATATGGACCACCAACAAATCTAGAGGATGAACCAATTTAAAGATAACCTCTTACTTAAAAAAACATCTTGACAAACCATGCATGTTTTATCAATGCGTGCATTAATGAAAAGTTCACAAAGGACAATTTCTAAAATTGTTCTTCCACTGTTTTTGCAGAAACAACATTGGTGGCCCTACAACAGCCATCGCAGGCTTCTGCTCTTATTTCTTTGATGCCGACAAGCAGATTGTGCTGGACAAGCTGTACGACAGACCGTCCGGCACCATCACAGAGCTCCAGACCCTGCCTGAACTCACTGGTAATTTAAAAAAGAATATTATTCAAGTCATTATATTTTACTCATTGGGGATAGCGTGTGCATAGGTACCTGTTAGCAACCGAGTTAGCTCATAGCTGATAGAAGTTTCCTTGGGAGTTGATGGAGACCAAAAACAAAGCTAAAAAGAATGTTTTATTGGCCTTAAATTCGCCAGGTGGCCAGAAACACGACTTCAGATGAATGCTAACATTGCTCCGTATCTGCCCGATGTGTAAAATTAGCAACTGTTTGCAAAAAAGTTTGGCTTGTGTTTCCAATGCACCCAAATGGCCAAAAATCAGTTACATGCAAGTTCAAGAATATAAGAACATAGAAGCATGTGCTTTTTAAGATGAACTGTCCAATTGGCCCAATAAGCCATAAAGCTGTCTGGATGTAATACCTCATTCTTATTCATATAAGTGATGGGTATTTAATGTCGTTCTGGTTTGCCAATTCACTATTCAAAGCAGCTTTGGTTAACAAGAAAGCTTTATTTTCCAATGCTAATCTGTTTTTTGCATTCTTTTGAAAAGGAGGTGTAGTAGTCACCCTTCAACTTTTTTTCTTTACATAAGTCACTTTCATAATCGTACCATGATGTTCATCCATGACTCCTTGCCACTTCCTTCCTTCAATTGAACATTGGCCCTTTTCACTATCCACCCATTCTCTACCCCTTCCACCTCACAGTTTTAACCCTGTTCTGCCTCCATCTTATCCTCTTCCTAAGGCACAAGGTACGGCTCCAAGAAGAGCTTGATCATCCTGACCAGCGGAGCGACTGCCGGCGCCGCAGAGGAGTTTGTTTACATCATGAAGAAGCTCGGCCGCGCTATGATCATCGGAGAGACGACCGCCGGGGCCTCCCACCCACCAGTGACCTTCCGTGTTGGTGAGACCGACATTTTCCTCAGCATCCCCACCATCCACTCCGACACCGCCGCCGGGCCAGCCTGGGAGGGAGCTGGCATCGCACCTCACATACCCGTCCCAGCTGACGCCGCCCTCGAGACAGCCAAGGGCATCTTCAACAAGCACTTTGCAGGCCAGAAGTAAACCACGTTCTGAACTAAGCCTCGGGGGCAGTTTAACATGTCACTTTTGCTTTGCCAGCCAAATAGTTTCGATTTAGAGAAGATTTAGAATTCAGACTTGTTTAAGAAATGAAGAGTAAGTACTAGTAAGAAGCTTGAGTACAAATTGTAATCTAAAACCTTTTTAGCCTGTTTGTAACGCAGAGCAAAGGTTCAACAGTAGGATTACTCTAGCTGCTGAAGGTTTTGAGAATGAATGGTGCTGAGAAGTCGATTATTTTATGGCATGGGTATGAATTCTTTTGTGTCAAAGATCAGTTTTAACATCGAAACAACTTTACTTCAAATTTAGATTTTTGAGAAGTCACATGCAAAAGAGAGAAAACTAATGAAGTAAACACACACAAATGGTTTCAAACTATGTTTGCTATTCATGCATTATGTTGGAGTTTGGGAATTTTATGTTGGAGTTTTGGAATTTTATGTTGGAGTTTTGGAATTGGGACCTCTGTGTAGTAATCCACTTGTTGCTCTGCTCAGAAACCCATCATGCAATGTCCTCGTTGTGTATGGAAATTACAGTATGTCCATAATGCCAAGTGGGCCTGTTTCGGTTGTATCAATTCCAGTGGTGAGACACAATAAAAAGACAACTGAAATACAAAAGAACGTTTGTTGGTCATGTTTTACATCAACAGAGGCAACAGAAATGTCTGTTTATAATAAACAGATTTGATCAAGATTGAACGTGAACTGTACCACAAGCAGAAACTGCTTAAGGGAGCGTTCTCGTGTCAGTGACAGTACAATTGTGAAGATTACACTGTGTTTAAGGGCTATTATATAAAGGCGTGCATGGACATGTTTGGTCTTTGGTGGGTGACAGTTTTGGTGGTATCAGTGGTTTAGGTCCTGAGTTATGGGACCATGTTGATCAGAACTTGGATTTATGCAATGCATCTCTCCTTGTTCTTATACAAGGTTAATGTTTACATGTACCCTGTCTTGTTTAAAAAAAATTACATTACATTACATTTTGACCATGTGTTAAGGACCAGCCATGTGGTCTTGGTATGAAAGAAAAAAAGGAAGCATACATAATAACCCATTTTATTGTTGTGCATACTGAATGCCAAAAATGAACCAATCTTTTGTATTAAAAAAGTGTTTTACGAGTGTTCTAAAGTGTTCTATTGTAATCTGAACCTATGAATTCTCAGGTTTTGCAGGACTTGTGTTAACTTTGTGTGGAACTACGGATGGAAATTAGCCCTTGGCTACAATCCGGCATGTTTACATGCATGTATTCCATGTTTCCACTGTCCCAATCAAATAAATAAAAAAAAAAAAAAATCCACTCATCTCATAAAAAAAAAAACATGCACCCAGATAGTTAGGTGGCTAAGATTGCTTGCCTTGAGGCCCACATCCACCACAAAATCATTTCTCCTGGCTCTTTGAAGAGGACTGGACCCTCTATACTTCATAAAACAAAGAAAAGAACAGAAAAACACTTTTGGTGTAAATCTTGTTTAGCTTTAAGTTACGAATATGTAAGTAAAACATTTTGAAATCAGTATTTGGCTATGTTATTGGAATTTGGTTGTGTTTGTGCAACGTGACATCATGACTTCGCGTAAACATACACGCCACTTTCTGTACGCATTTTGAGCTATCCGCGTGTATGTCTACGCCATGTACAGCGGACGGGTTGGGTTTAGGAAAAGAAGAAAGCGACAGTTGGGTTTAGGAAATGTGACACGTGGGACACGATCCCCGGTCTCTGGTCTCCTGGGTGAAAGTCCTGTGTTGTTTGACCCATCCACCACCCCGACCAACCTCCCTATGTGGGTTTTCGGGCTTTCATACTACTCACTACCGTTCTTTTCTAGGGAGAACTTGGCGTAAATTGACACGCAATCGCAAGGTCAAGTCAATAGAGGCCAAACGGCGTTGATAAACACGCTAAAAAGCAATTATGCGTCTTGAGAACACGCCATACATACACCACTTATTGTGTCTCTTTATAAAGGGGAATTTCAGTGTTTTTTTAACCTGAATCTGGAAAGAGAGTTTGTTGTGTTGGAGTACAGAAACAGTAGCTTTGTGATGTGACTATTATTTCTAGTCATAGTTCCATTATCTTTATTGTTACAATAGTTGCCACTGGTCATCACATCCCCAACCAGCACCGGCAGATGCCCGCCCACCAAGAGCCTGGGTCTGTCCAAGGTTTCTGCCTAAAAGGAAGTTTTTCCTCGCCACTGTCGCACTAAATGCTTGCTCTTGGGGGAATTACTGGAATTGTTGGGTCTTTGTAAATTACAGAGTGTGGTCTAGACCTACTCTATCTGTAAAGTGTCTTGAGATAACTCTTATTATGATTTGATACTAGAAATAAAACTGAATTGACTGTCTAAAAGATTTTCAATTGCACATTTCTGGATTGTGACAACGAACTGTCGTGTTACACTTTGCGCAGCTTTCATAGACATTATCATTGGATACAGACAGGCTGAAGTTGTGGCTAGTTGTGCTACAGCTACAGATGAATCCTAAAACTCCAGTCCAAACACTGCCAAAGAGGAGAAGAAATCGTATATCATAGCACATTATTCTTAAGAAAAATGCTGTTCCAAGAGTGGAGAGCTGCAGACAGAGCCGAGGTTAGCTGATTGGTGATCAGTGATCAGTGTTGATCAGTACTTACACACGAAAGCACGGTGGCATAACGACAACTTCTCTATCCCTCCATAATGTAGTCAGACACTTATAACAACAATCTGAGCCTGTCAGTCGCAAAAAAATAAGCACTTTTAGTGGACGTACAGCTCGGTTCACAGCTGCCGGTTGCAGTGTTCTCGCCCACTTTGAAGATTATTGTTCCCATTAGTCACTTCTTAGACACCTAAGTCCATGGGGAAATTAGGGACCAGGGTGAAAAAAAAAAAAAATTCCCCTTTAACAGAATGCAGAGGTATTGATTGGGACAAATTGGATGTTGTAATGCAAAGACAGCCAATGTGACTCAAACAGACTGACTGCGACAAAAAAATTATCTTGTTTTGAATGAACTTGAGAATCCATACAGACATGCCAGGAATGTTTTTTTTTTTCTTCTTTTTTATCAGCATATTTACACTGGACATAAGTGTTTATTAGTGTGTTGTAAGTATGTTTGTATGTGTGTAAGCGGATGTGAAGATATATGAGTGGATGTGAGACAGGAGCACGGCTCTGGTAAGCACTGGACTTTCATTTGTAAAGCACAAAGATCAGAAGGGGAGGGGGGAGTCAGCACACATCAACATGTGTTGAGACTTTAAACAGGAGCTTAGGGTTAAGGGGTAGTGTATGTGTGTGGAAGGGGGTGGGGGGGTCTGAAGCATAAGCCCCACTACGGGATTGACCGTGTGAAGAAGTCACAGCTGCTACTGCCTTTTTAGGAATCTGTTTGGGCCTGGTTTGTGTAGAAGTGGCAGGACAACAGATTAAAGTTCAATCATACAAATATTTCCCAGAGAAAGAGTGGCTCTGGAGGAGGAAACCTTAGCAGCCATAGCTAAGGAACTAGCATTTTTATACCAGATTTCAGTGAAAAAAGGCAAAATATAAATCAAGAAACAAAGAAATAAAACAAGAAATGGCTATTGCTGAAAAAATGCCAAACATAAGGAGTTTGTTTTTTTATGAAAATCTTAAGGATTATAACTTAAAGCAGATACAGATGAATTGTGCATATTCCAAATAGCACATATTGCCCCACAGCAGGCACGGGCCATGTAGAATACCACCATACTGGAATGCTGTGCAAAATGGGTGGGAGGGTGAGAGGAACTGGGGGTTAAAAGGGGCCCAGCAGCTCTTTTTTTTTTACCCTGGGGCCCCTTGGCAGGTTATTCTGCTCATGTTTACAGACATGATAAGGATGGTTCAGAAGACAAACATGTATGTGTCTATAATTGTATTTTCCGGCTTGCACAGCTTGATATAGATTTATATGGGATTGAGAACACAAGTAATCTCTGCAAACGTTACAAATAATAGGCTAACCCAGGTGATATTGTCTAGGGCTGTTACAATACACAAATTATTCAGACTACAATCAAAGTAAACTTGAAGCCAGATTATTTAACTTGTAAAAAAAATAGTTTTATAATCCAATATGTTAGAGCCATTAAACGACTTTGTTTTGTTTCGTTTATATACCACGTTGGTGATGCTAATTAATCTGCAGTTTTATGTTTGAGCACTGGGTGGAGCATGGACCTTTTTCACAGCAGACATGTTGACATGTCATAGTAGGAAAAGCACAGGTGTATTCAAAATCATTAATGATGGCTGCATTCCACTTAGGAGAGGTCCTGGTATTGTGCATGCTGACTCACTGAAATAGCTTACTGGGACACTTGATGGAATTGAGCCATCGTTAAGGTTATCAATTTCAGCTCTGCTTTTCCTACTTTGACAAGTCAAAATGTCTGCTGTGAAAAAGGTCCATTGCCTTTGGGAAGGCATATAGGTAATTAACAGCCAGGGATACACAGGTGTGTGGCTAGGAGAAAAGCAGACAGCTTTTCACCGTGTCAGGTTTACGTGTCATTAGCTATGTTTCCATCCACACGTTTTTATCCGAATTAAGTGATATCGAATGAAAAATGCCTTATGGAAACAGTAAAATTTGATTGAATTTCATGAATATCGACTCAGGAAATACGTTCGGTCTCATTGGATTTTATCTTGATCTATATACGGCTTATGCGATAAACGCTGATGGAAACGTTATTTGCCGAATAAATAATTAACTTTTTAATTAACTAATTAAGATTAACAACGAGCAGACTCCTAATGTAGGAGTTGGTAAACGACTCTACACAATATATCCCTCCATCCTCCGAAATTCAACCAATATTAGGCAAGGCAAGGCTATAGCACATTTCAGCAACAGGCCAATTCAAAGTGCTTTACATAAATCATTAAAGAGCAGTTAAAAACAATAAAAAATATAAAAACCGATCAAATACGAGAATGAAAGTTACAGTGCAGTATGAGAAATGAGCAATTATTTAAAGAAAGGCAGCATCAAAAAGAAAGGTATTCAGCCTTGATTTAAAAGAACTGAGAGTTGCGGCGGACCTGCAGTTTTTTGGGAGTTTGTTCCAGATTTCATCAATTTGGGTTCTAATCTGCGCCATGAAATTACCAACTTCATCTCTGGCCCTGACACACCAACCCGATAATCGGCCGTCGGACAGTCTGGCGAGATCGGTGACTGGAGTCTGTTCGGTGTGTTCCGTCGGAGGAGCCGTCGGCCTTCATTTTGGCCGACCTGACATGCTGGGTCGGAGGGCGGGCAGTCGGACTCAATGACCAATCTGATTGGTGGTGTGCTAACCCAGAAATGGCGAGCGGGATGAGTGACGAACGCCTCTCAAAATCTGACGAAAATCTTTTAAACTGACCTTTGTCGTTTTGAAATGAAGACAGATTCAGCAACTGCATGGCCTATTTCTTGCTTAAAATATTTTCAGAAACACGTTTCAGTGAACTGTTTTCGTAAAATACGAAATCGTATTTCGAACAAGCCGCCATTATCGCTCAGCTGGAGAAGCCAGACCCAAGTGACTGCCTTTTCTGCCGACGGTCAGCCGTCGGGTTGGTGTGTCAGGGCCTTCAGGCGGGAGTCTTGCACAACCACCTCCAATTGGCCAAAACTACGTTTCTGTTAACCCTTTCCTTGACTGGGTTACAGGTGCATAGCATTGGCGACAGCGACACAGGATATTAAACCTGTTTCAAACCCTTTAAACCTGTAATTGTTTGTCCTCTGTCACTAACAGACAAGTTTGCAAACTCTCACTTGAAGCACCAAAATGGATTTTTTTTTTAAAAAGGGATGCCATTAAAAAGAGGGGGGCTCTTGGGGGGCCCATTTTAGGGGGGCTTGAGCCCCCCTAAAATGGGTCTAAAATCGCCCATGGTCCCAGACGACCTGAGAGGTCTGGGTGGTTCATAGTGTAGCATCAGATCAGAAATGTATTTTGGCTCCATTATAGGTCAAAATGATCACATCCATATGTCTGATGAACAACAACAAACATTTTGTGTAAGTTTGTTGTATCTTGTAAATATAGCTATTTTCCATACTCTCATTCCAGCCTCTGGTTTATGATGGTGTAATTACAGAGGACGTTGCTGTTCATGGCCCCTGCTGCTGTAATTAACTGGTACAGCAGCACAGAGAAAGCAAACAAACATGTAGTGGTTAATGAGGACAAAATGCTGGGAAAACTACATAAATGCACACATTGGTTTAAGGCATGGAAGGTGGTAGGACTAACTTATTACAATAGGCTTCCGTAGTCAAGAGTGACAGTTCATATCTCATAATTATCAATCATCCCACTCTGCTCTGCGCCGAATCCCCGCGAAATGCTGCCAGTCTGCCACGTGAGGGAGGCGCAAAATGAGATCTTGACCCCATTTTTCCTCTTTTCTTCCTCCTCCTTAGTTTGAAATATGAAACCTGGTCCATTTCAGCCAAGTCTGTCCCCCCGGGCTCCCAGTTCCTCCAGCGCCAACGCTGCTCTGCATTTTACCCAGCTTCATTTGGCTTTTTCAGTCCAGTTTTGACACTTTGACAGGAAACTTTTTCTCCCCCCTTATTTTTTTAACGAACCACCCATTCCATCATTCTATCCATTTCTCCCCTGGACGCGGGTTTGGATTTGTATCTGCGAAGGCTGTTTTTAAAAAAAAAAAAAAAAAAAAAAAACAAAGCTTTTGGATTCTGAAATATCCGAAACTTTAATTTTTTTTTTTTTTTTTATCATTCCAATTGAGAAGAAGCATCTCTCCGACTGGCTCTTTTACCGGGATGCGGGCGGCCATGATTGTAAACTGAGCTCAAGATAAAAGAGACGTGGAAGCATCGCCTGCATCCTTTCTTTTGTCTTTGTTGCATCTCAGCCTCTCTAATTGTATAAGTCTCTGGGATGTAAGAAGACGCTCAAGCATTGCGCTTTGTTTGTTTTTTTCTTCTTCTTTTTTATCCACAAGGATTTAACTTTTTATCCCGAGGGGGAAAAACTATGGCGAGACTACTGTTGAACATGCGTCTTGTTTTGGTTTTATTCGGATTATTTTTGCTCTCTTCTCCATCCGCAAGAGCCGAGCCGGAGCAGCAGGACGAAGAGGAGGAGGAGAGTTCCTGTCAGGGCGCTTTTGACCTGTATTTTGTGCTTGATAAGTAAGTGGAAACAGCATGGAACTGTTATATAAACACAGTTTAAAAAACAAAAAACAAAAAAAAGGAATATCGTTGGGATACTAGCCTACAGCAGTTTCCCGGGGGAAAGAAGCTAGCAAAACACACACGCACAAAAAACAAGCTAACATCTGCATTTATATTCATGTCACTTAACGTTAGCCTACTTTACGTTATTTCAGCCAGGTGTGTGTCATGCTGTAATTGAGATCAAACAAAGGCAGCTTATTTTTCCAAACATTCGGTGAATGCCACGTTTTAGCTTGTGACATTGTTGTTTAAAAAGAGTTAAAAGAAAAGTTTTGGCTAAGTTTGTGTGCGTCTTTGCGTGCGCGTGTGCGCGCGTTTGATGACGCTGGAAAGAAGGCTGACTTGCAGAGTAGCCTACAGTTTGCTGAATAAGCAAAACGAAGGGTGACGATTTGGATGCAACAAGAATGATATCTCTCTCTCTCTCTCTCTCTCTCTCTCTCTCTCTCTCTCTCTCTCTCTCTCTCTCTCTTTCTTTGCAAGTTAAAACCCACAGCTTCTATGTCCACATTATTTTGTCAGAAAAAAAACACTCCAAGGCAAAGAGGCTGCTCTTTCATTCCCACCCATGCCAAGGGACTTTTTTTTTTGCTCTTTGCTCGGTGACTTCTTACTCTTTCATTTCCACTCTCTGTACGCCCACATAGGAAAAATGCTGTGGTTGTGTGACATCTTAGTGCTGGACTTCAGCGGGGCGATGAAATGTCAGAGAAAAGCAGGAGAAACGTCTAGAGTGCCTGCTTCTCTTATAATGCCTTTACTGTGAGCTTTATACTGTATGTACATTCAAGTGCAGTAACTTATCATTTCTGACATCCTCTGTGCCATATTGCAACTTGATATGGACTAAAACTCACAGATTAAAGATCTAGATATCTCATTGTTGCATTCATCTTAGAGATTTAAGTATGACTGTAATTACTGCAAACAAACAAACTATCGTCATTGTAAGCAACTGGGGGCAACTATACTGGAGAATCTGCTTACAGCAAAATAGGAACCTTTATTGCATTCAATAAGAAACTTTACAGCAGCTTTACTATTCCATCTTGACATTACCTAACCTGGCTTTAAAGCCTATTATGGTATCGGCTCATATCCCTCCCCTTTGCATTAATAGGAACGGGGAGGGGAAACAAGATAGGGCAGGAAGCAACAACGTTTATAGAAAATGTGGTCTTGATTTGGAGAACAAAATGTTGCACGCAGGGGTGGGGTGTTCATCTATGAGGTTGTGATAGAGAGAAATTAAAAGTCTCATGCAGATTAGCATCACTGGTGACTGTTATATCTAACACTGGCTCTAACCCAGCGACAGTTAGAGTGCCTTGCTGTACCCACTGAACTCCACAGCACCTTTTGACATTTTGTTTTCCTGGCTTTTGATTCCTGAATAGAAAACATGGGACTGCTCCCCAGATGTGGAGGGCTGCATTTGGCCTGCGCTGTTGCGGTAAACACTGACACATGCTGCAAATAAAGAAACAGCTTCTTCTTTTTTTTTTTTTTTTCAATGTCAGATGCTATTGTTAGCTGGTCTGCATGTTTTGGTGCTCACTCCGGGGGGTGAGTAACAAGGTTTAGACGTTGGTTATGGACTTCAAATGAGAGGAAGCTCATTAGAGACCTGCCTCAGCCCCCCCCTCAACCCCGTCCCTCAGGCAGGAGACACACGGTCTGAACTCTCTGCCCTGGTTGATCCATATGGAAAGTAAGGTGTGTGAGAAGGGGTTTCAGTTAGGGATCGACCGATACTGGTTTTTCAGGGCGGATACCAATACCGATTATTAGTAGTTAATGAAACCGATAATCGATATTTGGAACTGATATGCATTTACAGTGGAAATTAAGATTTTTGAATGTTACAAAATTTGTTTAAATGCTTTAAAGTGCACCTATTTTGCTTTTTCCCTTTCCTTTATTGTGTTATATATCTTTTTTGTGCACGTTATAGGTTTACAAAGTGAAAAAGCCCAAACTCCACCCCAAAGGGACTTACCATCTCCAACAGAAAACACTGTTCACAAACTGCTCCAAACAGCTCTATTGTAGTCCAGCCTTTACTTCCGTGACGACCGTGCACCACTTTGTAACACACGTTATAATTCTCGCCTAGCTGCTAGCGTGGCACGCCCTCATACTCTGCAACTGACTAGCTAGCTGTACTTACTGCACATGTGCGACTCCCAAAAAAGATGGAACAGAAGTGAGATGCCTCACTCTGTAGCTAAAACAGAGAGCTCAACACACAGGGTGAAAAGAGGAGCTGCAGCAATGTGTAGTACAACAAAAATATGGTGTTTTTTTGAAAATTAAACCACATAAACCTATTCAGGTACAACCTCTAATTACAATTATGAACCTGAAAATGAGCATAATATGAGCACTTTAAGCAATTATTTAATGAATTAGAAACTTTCAACTTTTTAACATAATACACAGTTAAAGAAGTCAGATAGTGTTGTGGGCGGGACGTTAAGTCAGACTCAGGGGCCATCCACACGGAAACGCTTTTTGGTGCAAACGCACATGTTTTGCGTCGTTTTGGCCGATCGTCCAAACGGTTCCTGCAAACGCACTGCCTGGAGTCGCACTTTTTTGATCCCAGGGTGAAAAAAAAAATCGAAAACGGCGCCATCGCGTCTTCGTTTGGACGGTGAAGCCACATACTTGCGTATCGATGATGTCATCGCCACACCCCTCGGGCCTCTAGCCTTCGCCCTCTTATCCCCGCGACGACGTCTCATAACGACAACAACAATGGCGGACTACATGCTTGTGTAGTTTCTGGTTTCCTTGCACTAGCCTTGTGTTTGGTGTCTTCTTCTACTGTCTGTTTGTACACAGCGCGCAAGCTTTATGCGCATGCTCTGCCTCTTCTTCTCCGTTTTTGGTGAATTTCTGTAGCAGAAACAGCGCCACCTATAGGCCTGGAATATGAAATAGCGTGTTGAGTCATTTACAAATGGATCCGTTTGGAACGCATATATAATCTTGAAACGATGCCAGGGAAGACGGGGGGGGGGGGGGGATCGTTTTGGTATGTGTGGACGTGGCCTCAGTGGTGAGTGAAACCGAAGCAGAGGGACAGACACAGAGCTGTGGCCGAGCCAAAGTAGACCACTTTTTAATTCATTAACTTCATCGGTTATCAGGAAAATAAAAAGCAGATATACAGATAATCTGTAAACTGCCAAAAAGTGGACCAATAATTGGCCAGGGGCGATGATCGGTCTATCCCTAGCTTCAATATGTAGAATAGCAGAAAATGCAGGGTACTGAAATGCTCACAGTCATTCCTTCATCAAAGTAAGACACAAATAACTACTATGTGGATCCAACCCTGCGTGGATGGGTTGCTATGTTGTAAATCACCAAAGGGTGTTGAAGTCAAAGGTGTAATTATACGCCCCAATAATCAAAACTGGCCAGTGCAACCCACCCCAAAAAAACAATTATAATTCCTTAACATAAATAAAGACCGTAAATTGATGCAGAAAAGTCACAAATTGTTGCAGAAAAATTCACCAGAAACTGAAGTGTTTGACATTAAAAATTTCAATTTAGCCCCACCCAATGTTGAACCCAAAGTTACACACCTTGGTTGGAGTAGTCTTTTAAGTCAGGTAAATCAGGACAGGCAGGAAGTTATTGTACAATGAGTAACAACAAAATAGATTGAGCACTGTGGTTGAGCAGAGGGAAAAACAAGGCTGAGGGTTTTACTATGGCCACAGAAGATGTCACTTATTAGCTGCTGATCTCTGATTGAAACTGTTTTAATCAGTAAAAGCTGCTGTAGTGTCAGCCCCAGTCTCCTAGGAAGTACATCGACAGTGGACAATTCTATAAATTAAATCATAAACATTTAGTGCCCACTTCTGTTCAGGAATCAAAAGCCAGGAAAAAAAATGTCAGAATTGCTGTGGAGTTCAGTGGGTACAGCAAGGCACTTTAACTGTCACTGGGGGTCCTTTAGATAAAGCCATCCACCCAGGCAGTAGTGTTCCTTTTATGTAGCGAGGTGAAAAGTAACGCCTAACCAGCTGTGTGTTGATAATGTAGGAATAATCAGCACACTAGCACACCTCTGTGAGGCTGTACTTAGGCACAGTGGTGCTTTGAGCTAAACGCTAACGTCAGCGTGCTAGCGTGCTCGTAAAGTGCAGCTGAAACTGTTGGGAATGTTATTTAGTTTAGTTGAGATATATCCCTAGATTCACGCTGCTAGTGCTTAACATTAAAAACATCATTATTGAACATTAACTGGGGCTTTGCTTTTTATCCAACATCAACATCATGTCTGCAGATAAGGTTGGTAGTGTTAAATTGGCAAAGCTGATGGAGTTGGGATTGGTCCGTTTGATGAAGTATGAGAAACACACTTTGGGCACTGTGTTGCAGGGTCATGAGTTTCACATTAATGAGAAACGATAACTGCTGCGTTGGCTCATAAAGTCGACTCCAAAGGCATTTATTGCCGACCTGGGCAGATGATGTCATGTCATTGCTCGTACGTGTAGGACAGTGCTGTCTGAGACATATCGGTGGTTGCAGCCTGAAGGGTAGACGAGTTGGCTAATGCCATATGGTTGGACTGGGTTTGGAAAACTTTTGGTTTTCGTGAGACACACGATCCTCAACTACTAAATGCACTGCAGAGCTGTATGTGATATCCTAAAGGAAAGTACAGGTGTGACAACACCCACTAGGCGTCAAAGGGGTGAGGGGCAGCAACACAACAACCAGGACTCAAAGGCTGCAACCAAATAAATGTAGGCTAGATGTTCCCTTCAAGTCCCAGCAGCATACAGGTGTTAAACTGCAACTTTAATACACGGGAATGAATAACTAAGAGGACACAGGAGTATGATACAGATGCTGGAGTAAATGGGAGAGTGCTAACACATATGATGGTCAGATATGAGGAAAAGCACCTCACCTCCACCTGCAGGTTGTCAGCAGTGTGTCTGCCTGACATTATACTCTGCGTGTAGAACGGCCGATTTAACCCACCAGTCCTCATCGATATAATAGTTTCATGTGTCACGTAGCTCTCCACGAGCAGAAAAAAAGAAACGCTTAAACGCAACTTGCTGGTTCAAAGTTAGGACTTTAAAAAAAAAAAAAAGAATTATTCATTTTATTTGTTAGGGTCCATGTACAATTTTTAACATAAATGTTGCCATTTGATGCCTTGTACCAGAGTTAGCCTTAGGCTAATTTACATCTGCAAGACTAGCAAGTTAATTAGCAGTTATGAAATAGATCGTATGGCCAATTTACATTGTTATCATGCAAAAGACGATATTTTTTTTTTTACACTTTATATGTTTTATTAATATTGGTTTAACAGATAAGCCTAATATTAATTGGTCAAAAATCGTATTGATTATTATCCATAACGTTTTGTTATGTAGGCCTAAGTTACAAAAAAAAAAAAAATGCAATTTAATATTTGTGTATTTTCATCTACCCGCCAACTTGGCCGGTGAGCCAAAAAAGTTAATTTCGGACACTGCCTTTAAGCCCTATACTGCTGCATATGTAGCAACGAGGATGTATATTTGCTGATTCAGAGCGGGCGGGCCACATCTTGCTGTTTTTATATGGAACACAGAGCCAGAGGAATGGTTTTGGGTGTGTTCTTATGGGAGATTTCACCTTTGGGCCAAATGCTGATGTTCACCTCTTGATGAAGACTGCAATTAACCTAACCATCTTGTTTATGTTGATTGAACACAAATTAGAAGCTGTTCTTTCAAAGCACTGCTATCACTGATGCATTTTTGGACAAGAATATCACCGAAGGAAGGTGAAAGAAAAGAATTATCAAATGCCATGTCACAAGCAAGCAAACAGACAAATGTTCAAGGTGTCTTCCCGCTCTTTCCCTTTATGTCAATGTCTACCTGCTTTTCTGCCATTCTTTTCCACATGCTTTTTCCATGTATCTGTCTCTCTTATTTCCACCAGACTCCCATTACTGCTTCAAACCATACTCCTCATTGCCCTACTTGGTGTTGCTGCAGTATCATTGTTTGGAAGATGTGAGATATACTATTTTCATTCATTATAATCCCTCTCTGGTAGTCCCAGGCCAAATAACATTTCTGTCTTGTCTTTATTCTTCAGAACACTATTGCAAAATGTTGCTGTTGGTATTGATGTAGTCACAAGTTGGCGCACCGGTTGGGCGTTGTGCCATGCTGCCTGAATCCTGGCAGGTCAGCGGAAAAACAAAACTGCAGCTGCTGTCCATAAATATTTTGGATATGTCTAGCAGTGGAATACGTTTTAGCTGTGGAATGACACACACTCTGTGTTTTCCGCAGGAAGAAATGTCTTGTTAAATGATATCAAGCTGTCTGAAGTCCCCCAGGGACCAAAACAAGACAATAGGTTTTAAAGGGAATGAATGCCACTCTACCTCTTATCCTGAACCCTGTAATATTTAATACGTGACTCTGACTTAGTCTACAGAAAAAAAAGTGCATTACATAGTACATTTTAGATGGTCAGATAAGTCAGAAAAAAGAAAAGTCTGTACATTTTGACACCCATCTCACATGCCTCTACGGCAGTTATCCAATAGTTTTTGGGATAAAAAAACAATTCCTCCTGGTTTTGGAATAGACGTGCAGCATTAGCTCAGCAATCATCCAGTAAAGACTTTGACTTCTGCAATGGCTGTAAAAGTAGGTTAGTGGTTTTAAACAAACAAATCCTTGTGCCCAGTCAGTTAAATTGGAGCACCACCATTGGCTGCAGGCTGGGGTGGTGTGGTGTAGGCCCAACTGGAATGGCAGACAGCCTCCTAAGTGGAGTTAGGATTTTTTTTGTTTTTATACTTTTCCTTCTTCAACACTTTGAACCGTGAGAACGAAGCTGAGAGCCGCAAAGACTTCAGACTGATGGAGCTTTTTCCCACACGTCGTCATCCAGTTGAACCTCTGGGACAGAAGTGCCTGCTGGGTAGTTAAAAATGGACTTGGTTGAATAATTGCAGAAATCAAAACATGCTTCAGCTGTAATATCCTTTGCTACAGTTACAGGATTGCAGGCATAGTCAACAATGTCCTAAATCTCAAAATGGCCACTTTAGGGCCCTTAGCCTCAGCTGTTTTTGAAACATCAACTGTTTTCTCCCTTGAAGGCACCGTAAAGCAGTATTAATTAATATGCTTGGCCATGTGGGAGCGGCAGAAGACGCACACAGTGATATATTATGGACGTGAATTAATATGAATTGTTGTTAGGAAGCAGTTTCCCATTTACGCCCAGCTAACCAGTATAACTTTAGTCGTATGGAAGTCCAATACTTATTTTCCTGTTTAGCTCTGTTTAGGTCGACATTAGTCTCCCATCGCCAGACCTGTCTCCACAGCGCTGTGGAGTAAGGCTACACTCTGGGTTGTTTGCATTTCTTCAAACCAATCACAATTGTCTTGGGCAGTGCTAAATTCCGGACACACCGTCGGTAGCTCTGCAAAATAGTCTCAGGAAAGAACTTCTTTTGCCCCCCGAAAAAGAAAATCAATCGGCCCCAGAACATCCCAGTTAGATACTAAATGCCGTGAACATATTCCTTGTAAATCTTTACAATCATTCAACGGAAGAACAAAGCAGGCCTGCGTTAATGCACGATCCAAATATTCTTCAAAACTCGCCATTTTCAGCGTGTAGCTTGCTAGCTCGAAGTTTGTTGTTGTTTACCTGTAGCGAAGGGATTTTGAGAACTGCAACCCACAGAGAGGGGACGTTGTTAGGCTTTATCCTGGAAATGTACTTCCATTGATCCAGACTAGGTTCACACCAACTCCTGAGATAAATATCTGGCTCTTTAGCTGATACATTCTCTATCACATCCACCAGCTAGTCGCTAACTCTGTCTGTCTGCCTGTTGGTGCTGGACAGGGAGCTTACAGTGAGGTTTTTCTCTATGTAAATTAAAATTGACTTGACAAGTACAGCAGTCTTCACTAAACTGTACGGAAATTAATAGAAACCATTGGATGACTGGAAAGTTAGAAAAATAATATCCACAACTCCTAAACTGTATTGCCTGTATTTGTATCAGTACAAATGTAAAGTAGACACACACACACACACACACACACACACACACACACACACACACACACACACCGGCTATTGCAAAATCATTCAGTCAGTGGAAAAAAGCATTATTAAAAATGATTGAAGATGTTTTTATTCTTCAGGTCTTTTTGGACCCTTGGGATAGCAAATTCCTTTCTCCTCTTGACATGGTCTGTTTAGCATCGCTGAACAGTAATGATGCATATATTAGCTCCCTTTGAGCCTACAGCTATTTGGAAACAGTAGATTACTGCCCTGGATGTACTGATGTTGCAGCGGAAAGACTTACTGTAGGTTTCCAAACTATGTATAATTTACATCACATTATAATTTTTTGTTTTGTTTTACTTTAGGATTGTCTTTGTCAGTTACAAGAGCCATGAAAATGCTAGCTTGGGCAACACGCTGGTGGTGTCTGGGTGGAGTTGGAGTTGATTTAGCAAGCTGCAACATCACAGCTGTCAATTAAGCAAACCCAACCTCAAATATATTGCTCTGGGAGCCTTAATGTCTTATTAATGAAACCAAATGAAATTTAGAACTATCCACACTGGGTGATAAAAATCCACCCAGTGTGGATAGTTCTAAATTTCATTTGGCATCTTACTATCTAGGTTAAGACAAGACCAACCTTGGTTAGTGGTTCCATAGAAACTTAAATCCACATGGAAACAACGGGGACTGCCCATTTCTCCGACGCTCCATTTTTCCGACCTCTCAATAACCCGAAAAATTCCCTTTGGTCCTACAGCCCACTAGTAACAGCAAGATGTAGTTACCTTGCGTAAGCATGGATGCCTGGCCAATAAATGCTATTGAAGGGCGGGTCTTGGCGTGGCCATAGTGGGATTCGTAATATCGGTGGTGGACGTCGGACTAGCGGGCTGTAGGACCAAAGGGAATTTTTCGGGTTATTGAGAGGTCGGAACAACGGAGCGTTGGAGAAATGACATGGCACCGAAACAACAAACAGATTCTTTAAGTATTTTGGGGGGCATTCTGTGCATTTATAAGACAATTGACAGTAAAGATTACAGGGAATGAGGTGGAGAGAAATGTAACAATAGTCCCCAGTCGGATTTGAACCGGTAGTTCATGATCAGTACCTTAAAACCCCGAGGCCACATGGGCACCGGAGCATTAACAGCAACTCTGATCAATGTTCCCTGTAAAAAGTCAAATAAAAACATGTTAGCCCCACAGTGATTTAATCAATTGTTTGCACCTTGTTTTGGTTTCCTGGTGGTGTTGGTGCTTCAGGTTTGTATGCCAGCTGTGTTGGCTGAAGCAGGTTGTGGAGTGAAACTTTGCCTTGCTGTTGAAGATTTCATCGAATCATCGGCATGCTTCCTCTGGCAGTCAAGTTTGCGTTCGAGCCAACAGATTTTTCACATTATCTCACTCCCACTCAGCTGAACTTACTGTAATCTAACTGCTAAGGCTCTTCATCTTTCCCTTGCTCTTTCCTTCCTTTTCTTTTCTTTTGTTTCTTTTTCTCTCAGCCCTCACATGGTGTACTGCCAGACACATGCTCTTCATCTTGTTCCGAGAATCTGTCCAATCAAGAAAACACTGTCGCTCGGCTTTGACGATTTGCTATGACATAACCTCAAACTGCTGTTTGGGTTTGATCGCTTTGTCGGCAAATTGTAACGCCCCCTCACCTCTCGAAACCTTTATTTTATTTGTCCAAACCCCAAACCGCTGAACTCTAGCACTCAACTCAGACCAATTCAAATTAGATGAAAGGATTAAGATGGAAAAAGGCACCACATCAAATAGTTTCATCAAGAATCATAGAATGAAATGGCCCGCTTCCTATCCCAACGCTGTTTGGACAGGTGAGTGAAACTGCAAGCTAGGCCTCGGTCCCACGACATCAGCCACCTCAGAAAACTGAACTGTTCCAATGCAAACAAGAGCCATTGTGGTGCAGAAGTAGAGATAAGCAGCTGAAAACCAAAGGTGGGAGTCCTCAGATTCACACTGATGTTAAATAAATACTCCCTGCACCTCTACATGACAATTAGCTGCAGGAAAGTTTCACCATATATATATATATATATATATATATTTTTTATTACCCCCCCCCCCCCTCCTCTGTTGCTGTAATGGAACAATTTACAGATGAAATTGGCTCATGCCATTCCTTCAGGTCAGAGGCCTATGGTCTATGTGTGCGCAATCCTTGTGTGACTATTTCTGTTTGCGCTGCACATTTTGTTGAACATCCAATCTAAACATCTCTCCTCCTCCACCTCAAGCTTTTTATATTTTGCAAGGATTTTGTTGAGCTTGTAAGGTCTTGTCCTCTTTCTTTGCTCACTCAGCCTTGATGTGGGGGAACAAGTCATGTCATCACATCAACAAGAACTCTGAGAAAATGCTTAGGTAGGATGTTTAGTTGACCAGCATTTTTTTTATCTGTTCAGTTCTATTTTGTTTCAAACACTGAAGCTTAGATAATCAGTAGATGTTATTGTGGATGTTTTTTTTTATTGTATTTGGAGCAAGGGTCTAGATATTACCAGCATGGGTTGCCCAAGGGAATCCAAACCTGAACCTCTAGCTTTGGCAGAGGTGCATCATCGACTCATTCTGCAAGATTGTTGATGTTTTGACAGTTGCTTTCCTTTTTAGCAGCTCGCCTACTTCTGAGCAATCCATCTGTTTGTTTTTCTTGGATTTTAAGTCAATGGAATTTGAGTATGAGCTGGCTCTCATTTTAGCTACTGTTGTTTGTGTTGATTCTCCTTGAAATGCATGTAGATGCAGAGCATTTGTTTGTTTTTAAAATGGCAATAAGATCAGCATCTGCAAAAGTAATTGCCGGTCAACAAGCTTTCTTGTTCCCACTTGTGGACTAGAACATTTTGGGACTAGAAGATTACGAACACAGTATTTTTCATAATTTACATTATCTAGTCTACAAAACAGAGCATTTAGAGTCTGGCAGGATGAGACGCCTTGAATGACTTAGGCATGATGGGAAAGTCCCTGGTATTCCCTGGCTATGTCTACCCCCAAGCCTGGGCAAATCATTACCCCTCTGCTGCCAAGCAATAACACAAAAACACCATAGGGTATAACCTCCGAGAAAGTCAATTGCAAGGCAAATAACACTAGTTACAATTAATTTCCATTTCAACTTTTGGCTAGCAGGCGCTGTATTCCAAAGCAACTCGCAAGACTATGGCTCTGTTGGTTCCTGTATCTTCAAATTATCCAAATAATCAAAATACATTGCACAGAAAATAAACATTGTTGATAGTAATCTAATTTACTTAACATCAGCCCAAGGCATGAAAAGCACATTAAGCCAGATATACTTCATTCTGTTTATTATGTCTAGATGTGATTCTCAAACAGATCTCTTTTGAGTTAGCTGGGAACTGATACAACTAAAAGGTAAGCTAGGATAACAGAGTCCGTGTTTAGTCTGGTTCCCATCAACTCCCATACACACTGTTTCAAACTGACAATTTATTGCAGTCAACAAAGAAGGTGAAATACCTTAAAAAAAAAGTCACAACCATATATGTTCGACTTTTACAGAAGTAAAGACGCCTCAGTGGACTGCATGTCAGTGAAAACCCTCCGATAAATTGAAATCCAGCTAAACCCCGTGGATAAAAAAATGGTGCTGACCTTCTGTCCCATACAGAGAAATGGCAACATATCAACGCACTTTATTCTAAGAGCCTCATCCTCTAAACAGGCCTCCAGTTTGACCACAGTCAGTTAGCTCATTTCCCATGTGTCATCGCTTTGGCTAACAGATGATGACCCACTGTCACATCATGTCGGAAGCTCTCTCCCTTAATGCTCACACTTAATTTAATTGCTACAAACACACACATACACACAGTCTGCCCAGAGGAAATGAAGGTAGCTCCGTAGGGAATTTTTTTTTATAATAGTCCAGTTTTATTGAGCTTCCCCTGGGGAGACCAGGACCTATTTCCTCAGCCTTTAGGGCCTCATTCAGGATACAGGAGGGTGCTAAATTACACACCAGACCACATCACCAGCCTCTTTTATCTCAGCACGCCCTTAAAGTATTGTGCAGACTAATTGTTTTAAGTTATTCCCCAAGTGGTGTTTGTGATACATTACTGGGATGGTTATGAAATTTAGGTTTAATTTCCTTCACTCCAAGGTTTAGCTTTAACTCCAAGGATGTACTAGCTATCTATCTGTTGCTAGCTAGACAGCTCAATAGCATTGTAGCTGTTGATAGCAACTGTGGAATTAGAGTAATATTTCTTTTGTTAAATAAACAAAAAACTGTCTTTTTGTTACAAATAATTTCGACAAATAGTAAAGTTACTGTAACAAGTTAAACAGTTGTGTTTTGCCCAGAATACATAGCTTGTTCTTATTGTTGTGCTGTGTTGCTGTTGTCGTTTTTAGCTAACAAAGCCATATTTTTCTTGTTTGACCGCTCTACAAAATGGAGGTCAATGTGTGTCTGATAGATAACTTTAGCCTTGATATTTTGGTAGAGTTCTAGCGGAACAAATGATTTGTAACTCATAGATATATGCAGAAATTATATTTTACAACTGCTACAGTCATTGAAGATACCTGCTATCTTGGATTAAGGGTACATGTGCTTCACAGCTTTTATGCTAGCTGTATTGTGATTAGCATTAAGACACTTTGCTTACTCTTGTTCTTTTTGTTGTGTTTTCAACCACTGTAATCGGCATTCATGACAGTTGAACACAACTCATGATTATTTTTTTTTTGTCTTAGGTCTGGCAGTGTGAAGAATCACTGGGAGGAAATCTACGACTTTGTGGAGAATTTAGCTGAGAAATTCAAAAGGTAAGAGATATATCATAAACACATGTACTCGACTTCCTGGAGCCCCGAGATGTAGATCACTAAATATAATTTTTTTTCACAAATAAACAAAAATAGAAACTTTTGAGGGTTCAGTGACATGGTTTGAATGCCAACATTTGAGCCATTGTCACGCACAGAGGGTTCAAATCCTTGCACACAGGCACATCTGTGCATGGTGTCCCTTGGTGTCCCGAGATGTAAATCACTGAGGAGAAACGCACACTTTACGCAGCAGTCACCGCGGTAAAGTAAAATAAAATCTGTCCCTACAGAGACAGCTGGCCATATGCTAGGTCACTCAGCATACAGGCTGATGTTTCACTCTTCAGCTGTCTCTGCTGAGCTGATGTCTGGTGTCAGTGGGGTTACCAGCAGAGACTACAATGTGTATGAGCAGCCTGGGTTTTACAGGAGGGGAGTAAAGAGGGAAGCTTTCAATGGACAAGGCTGACAATCACCGTTAACACTGCAGCTTTAAGTATCTCAACTTAAATATGTGTCCCTAAAGGTTACTCAGATCTGACATTTGTTAATGAGTGTGTATGGCTCCATAGGAATATTATACAGCTCTTGAAATGATAAAAATCAATCAATCAATATAATCTTTCAGCAACATGATTGCCCCTGATATAGTCTGAAGTAGCAGACTATAAAGTGTATTCATCAAGTGAGAGAAAAGTCTTTAAATCCAGTACGGACAAAACCAGTTTGCAAAAAATTTTATTTTAAGGTTACAAGTCATTAAGGTTCATGTGATTATCCATAATTTGCATCCTTTAGTTTTTTTTAGCATCAGCCATATTGATTTAACGTGTCAAACATGCAAACCAATCTTTTGCAGTAAACGTTAACAGATACTCAAACTGTACTGTAAGGTGTCAGTATGTTGTACCTTTGGATTCAGACAGAGTCTGACAATAGATTTCACTTTAAGCTCATATTATCATACGATGTGTATATGATCCCTTTTATTCATCAGTTATATGATGTCAGAAATAATTACAGTGCCATCCTGTATTTATTCTGTAACTATTAAGATACTGTAGCTATGACTGCACGCTCTCATGGCTGAAATATGAACGATAAGCGATACAGTGCAGTGTAAAATGCAAAAAATGTCAACAGATGGTCTTCAGCTCGTGGGTGGTTTTGTTTTGTCCGTACTGCTCGAGGGCAACAACAACACCTGGAGCTTAGCGGTTCAACCAGAGCAAAGAACCATGATAACGTTTCAAACAGCGCAAATCTGCATTCACTTACTTTCTCTCACAAACAATACAACACATTTTGTTTACTTCAGATCGCTGTGCATGCGTGCATGTTTACATGCCTTTCTAAATATACTTTTTTTTTTCACAAACAAACAAAAATAGCATTTTCTTAGGTTTTCAGTGACATGGTTTGAATACCAACATTTGAGCCATTGTCACGCACAGAGGGTTCAAATCCTGCACACCAGCACATCCGTGCATGGTGTCACTCGGCGTCTTAGTGCAGTGGGTCCCAAACTTTTTCACGCCTAAACGGACACAAATTAGACCACAGACCCAGTCCCAGGGTCCCCCCAACTGGTAGGATTTTTTGATTTGAGATGTTTTATTAGAGAAAATGACCCCAATAGTCATTGTGGTACTTATGGATAGAATTATAGGGAAATTAAATGATTCCCCTTTTTTTCTGGGAAACCCCTGGAACCCGTTTAAGGACCCCTGGGGCTCCCCGGACCCCACTTTGGGAACCACTGCCTTAGTGTGTTGTTGGGTTGCGTTCAAGAAGCCATTCATACACAGCCTGTTGGAGTGACCTCAAAGCGAGTGAGGTAGTTTGTTCATGAGATTTTCATTGTTTAAAACTTTTGTTTGTCTGGCATGAAAGTAAAGCACAGCATGGGTTACCGCCAGTTATTTTGTGGTTCTAAGGGAAACAATTTGTTGCTTTCGCAGTATAACTGTAACCGTAACAAAACGTGTCTGATTAACCTCAGATGTAGAAATGTTTGTATCATGTTGTGCAAAGGGGGGAAATCACCAACCAGCAGCCAAATGCTGGTGAAATTGGTCTTTGGCAGGTATCACTACCAATGGGTCAATCTGTGCTGTACTGCTGCTGAATGACTTGATGGATTTTCTTTTCTGTTCCAGTCCCATGCTAAGGATGTCCTTCATAACATTCTCCTCCAGAGCATCCACCATCATGAAACTGACGGAAAACAGGTAAATTAAGTTTAGTCGGACAACTCACGTTTGAAATGTTTATTATAACAGCAGAACATTGGGTTTGGCGGCCAAACTCCGACCTCATCACTCCGAAAACAGGTGCAGGCCAGCAGCAGCATTGGCAAGGCAGAGATGGGTGAAATGTGCAGCTTAAATAGACCCCCAAATTGAGGGGGTGTGTTTGGTAAATGATACAGAGAGTGAGGCATGTCACGTGTGTACAGCGGTGCAGGTCGGGTTGACTGCCTGAACTAGCTCGCAGGCGTCTCGCCCCATTTATGGCTGATACAGTCTGTTGTTTAACTGCAACTGACTAACCGAAGCTGAATTTGTGTTGCGTTAAACGTTATTCTAGCACGGACTGCTCTTACACAAGAGGAACGATCAGCCGTAAAGTAAACTCAAACTGTTGCACCAGAGTGAAAGCAGATGCTCTCTGAACTGACATGATTGTATAAAACTGTTGTTGGGTTTCCACTTCCAAACAGAGCTGTCTCCAGCTTGCGTTCATGCTCCGTTGACTAAAATGAATCAGAATCGGGCGAAAACCTTTATAAAGCATAGAGACATATACATCTACACACTTGGCAGCGACCATAGTGCTTAACTGTATTGTGAAGCAATAAGGGAAAATAGGCAAAACACAAAAATGTCAGGGAAATGGATGAGTTTCCACACTGGGAGATAATGACACATAAGACAACAACAACAAAAAAAAAGCTGCCGTTTAAATGTTTCCTTGAAACTAACTCTGCTCTTTCTTCTCTGCAGAGTGAACATCAGAAAAGGGCTGAACTCTCTGAAAAGAGAGATTCCCGGTGGAGACACATTCATGCACCTCGGGTTAGAGAGGGTGAGCTTTTGTCCTAATGCTTTTTTTTTTGTTATCTTACACTGAGAATCAAACAGATCAAAGTGCACTGACTTACTCCTCACTTTCTGACCAATAAAACGTCTTCTTCTTTAAAGGCAAACGAGCAGATATACCAGGAGAACTTTGGTACGCATCAAAAGACTTTGTTGTTGTGAATACTTACTTCAAGCTAAGTTGTGCATTATGATGTATGGTTATATATCACGTCCGTGTGCTTCTTCCAGGCACGGCCAGTGTGATTATTGCGCTGACGGATGGAGAGCTGCAGGAACATCAGCTCATCACTGCGCAGCAAGAGGTAGCGCTGGAGAAATGAATACTTTCATTGCTTGAATGCCACTTTTCTGGAACTTATTCTGTTCATTGCCCCGTGTCTTCCAACAGGCAGAAAGAGCCAGGTCTCTTGGAGCTATTGTGTACTGTGTTGGTGTCAAAGACTTCAACGAGACACAGGTAATAATGCCCAATGTAATACGTCTGTGCCGTGTACGGCAGTTTTACACTTTCATGGCCGTTTTATATCCGCTAAATGTTATGTATCTGGTTTGAAATAAAGATAATAGCAGCACACATGTACAGTACATCATGTGCTCAGGAATCTTGACTTGTGGAAATGCTGTTACCTCCATGTTGCATAGTGTGTATTCAGTGGCCTCTGTGCAATTTGGCTAACCCATAATTTCAAATTTCCTGAACGCCAATCCAAGTGATTTATTATTTTTTTTTTTTTAACCCTGCCTCTTAGGATGCCAACACACAAAGCTGGACGGCAGAAATGTCTGTAACTTGAATAATACTCAACAATTAGCTTCAGCATGATGAGGAGGAGGGTGATTCAGGTTCCTGTATTTAATGTGGAGGATATTTGAGAGCGTTTGAGGGCTGGTCGACCTCAAACCCAAGTTTAGTACGAGCTCCATTTGATTGATTGTAAATGGACCCATTATCTGACTGTGGATAATGTTTGAGCATTATTCCTAATGGGATTCCCTGAATTTACAGTGTGTGTGTGTGTGTGTGTGTGTGTGTGTGTGTGTGTGTGTGTGTGTGTGTGTGTGTGTGTGTGTGTGTGTGTGTGTGTGTGTGTGTGTGTGTGCGTGCGTGCGTGCGTGCGTGCGTGCGTGCGTGCGTGTGTGTGTGTGCGTGTGTGTAGTAGGGCTGCACGAATTGAGGAAAAATACACAATAACATTGTTGAATATTGCGATAGTACTTTCTATAAATAAACAGATGTTGAAGTGTCCTCAGTTCTGCTGCTTTCAGTGTTTTGCTGAAATACAACAAATTGCTTGTTGAATTTAAAGGTCCAGTGTGTAACGTGTTTAGTTGTTCATTATCAAAATCTGTGTTGCCCGTTCACAAACTTTTCATGAATATTTACCACCACCATCAATTCCAAGTATTCCTTTTGGCTTGAAATTTTACAATTTCGTTCGCATGAACTGGTGTAGACGCTCCATATTCATACGCCATCTTGAAATACGTTAGCCGGTAAGGGACATACAGGACATACTGCTCCGCCTTTGGCGTTTTCGCTGTCACATGATAAACTCACAGGTGCTGCTAATGCTGCTAATGGGTATCATAGCTTCCCGGCCCCGGCAAGTTTGAAGAAGGAAACATGGAGGACCACACATATTCAAAATCATATTCAAGAGTCTTCTTCACCCAGAAAAAGAAAAAGAATATTGAAAAGAGCAAGAGACCGAAGCGTGAAGGCTACCGTAGCTGTAATACGTACTTTGAACTGCGTGGCGTGAGAGAGTTGATTGCGATATATGATCTCAACGCTAGATGGGAGAAATTCCCACACATTGGACCTTTAAAACAAACGAAAGGAAATCATTTCCAACGTTATTTTCTACTGATACTTTCTTTCAAATAACAAAAAAAACAAATCTGAGGGTCTTTTGCGATATATCGCAGCCTTTCGCGATGTGTTTATTTATTAGTTGATATTGCGATGACGATAAAACACATTGTGCAGCCCTAGTATGCAGTACTTCGTTGAGACTCATTGTGTCGTCACGTCTGTAATGTCTGGAATTGTGTCACATCAGTACATTTGAGATCAATTTGGGCTCGTTGTAAAATATAAAATAGCAGTGTCATGTCTGAATGTTGGCGGTGTCTCCCTAACCACAGTTGCAGAAAACACAATTTCCCACAATGTATCCATCCAGTCAATTGTCTTGCAATCGTTCAGTGAATTTTTGTTTAATTTAGTTTCTTAACTCTTCTGACCCTAACCGTCCGTCCCTTCCTCTCTCCCTCTATAGCTGGCCACCATTGCAGACACCATCGAGCACGTGTTTCCTGTGTTAGGCGGCTTCCACGCCCTCCGGGGAGTCATTGATTCGGTACATAAACTCTTCTCTGTGCAGGGAAGCATTCCTGTAGCTGAAGCTCACAAACAGTGGACGTCCACATTCATGTATTTATCTTGAGTCTGTCCTGCATTAGTACAGTTACCATTTTATTACTCCCTTGGTTGTCAGGACTGACTTTAGAAAACATTTGAGTTTTCATCCACCACACATACGATACATTGGTTTGCACAATGCAAGAATTCAAAAGTCACACTGATTTCTAGCAAACTGTCACAGTTTTAGTAGAAGATTCAAGTCAAACAGACACTACGCACTATTTTTTTCATACGCGCCACCCCGGCAGAAGTCTTTGTGTACACTGGGCTCATGATATACATTATACAGGCATGTTAAGCCCACTTTAAAGGACAATTCCGGCGCAAAACAAACCTAGGGGTTAATAACAGATGTGTACCCACTCTGTCATTCTCTGGGACATGTTTTCATGCTAATCGAATGTGTTTGTAGCTTGAAACAAGCTAGCGCGGACCGCTGATTAGCTTACAACACTAGTATTCGGGGCAAAGGGAAAGTAAAAACAAATCTAAAAAAAAGATAGTTTAGAAAGACAGTAACTCCCAAGACGGCGGCTGCCTGTATACGAGAACGCGACAATGTTCTCAATGCTTGGGTTAATATTTAGGGACCCTCATTATGCTACTGTTGAAGTGTGGTGATATTTTGAGCCTTTTTAGTGGTATAAATAGCGATTTGTTTTTACTTTCCCTGTGCCCCGAATACTAGCGTTGTAAGCTAATCAGCAGTCTGCGCTAGCTTGTTTCAAGCTCCGAACACATTCGATTAGCATGAAAACATGTCCCAGAGAGTGATCGAGTGGGTACATCTGTTATTAACCCCTAGGTTCGTTTTGCGCCTTTATTGTCCTTTAACTTGTGTTTCTCATGAGAGAAGCTACTTTTTTCATCAGTCTCCCTGTTAGTTTGTTAAAATAAAATGTAAATTATATATAGAATATAATCCTCTAATAGGCCTCGCCACACTCAGTTACTGTTGCTATGCCTGACGAGCGTTTTCAAAACTGAGACGCACAATGACACGGTGTAATTAAGGAAATGATTTCATTCTTAGAGAGCCCTAGAACATTTTTTATTGAGGTCTCGACTGCCATTTTTTTTTTATATAACAGTAGAATTTGACAACAAAGAGGCCAGCATCAGTATAAGCGTGGAAAAATAATCGCTGTATTTCCTCTTCGTTATCGCTCCAGATCATCAAAAAATCCTGCATTGAGATTTTGGCAGCGGAGCCCTCCAGTGTGTGTGCAGGAGGTAAGGAGCTAAAAACCACAAACACACACACACACACACACACACACACACACACACACACACACACAAATGAAGTAAGAAGCCAGCCTCCCATCATTTCTTAAACTGTGTTAATTTCATTACTGGGTGCCCTGTCTCCCCTACTGTCACTTCAGTAATTAAAATCCCAGACCATAAGAAGAAAAGCGACCATATATGGGCATCCAGCTCACTTAGAGGAAATCTATTGGGACAGAGTACCACAGTGGGAATAATAGTATAGGGTCTTGTTAAAGGGATTGATCGTGAGAGAGTGGCAGTGGTGATGTCGGCTAACGCTGAAATGTAAAGTAGACAACATCCTTTAGTGTCCTGCCAAGAGAAAGATGATGAAAGTTAAAGCGACATTAAATGGACATTGAAAGGCACGAAAGAACAGATAAAAGTTGATTAAACACTTTTGGCAAAAGCAGAGGGACTTTTACTGCTTCTCCATCTGCTTTTGTCTTTTATCAAGCAGTGAATTACTTTCACCCTTCAAGAAGAAAGCATTACATTCTAAAACGTATTTCACTTGAAACCTAATAGTAGAGGCTGGTGTGCTGCTGCAGTGTGTAGTGTACTGTACTGTATCTTTGTGTATTTACAGCTGAGTAGTTTCCCTATTACAGGCAGCATTGCAACTATTGGAGTTAATGTCCAACAATTATAACTCAGTCGTATGCTGAGTCGCTCAGTTGTGGGGGGTGGGAAAGCTGAACATGCTGTAATTTTGTATTTTGTTAATTAGGATTCCCTCTGCCCAATTACAAGCAAATTGAGGCTCATGAATTAAAGTCACAGGACGTACTAGTTTGCCTGTTCGTTGGACAGTTTTGGCAAGTTTTTGCTCCAAAACGAATGTGTTTCTCCTCACTCAGCATGGACTGTCTGTGAATTATAATATTATACAGCATGTTATATATGTTTACATAACAGTGATAATAACAAAACAAAAACAATATATATACAAGCATATGCAGTACATAGAAATCCATTCGGTGTTTTTCCTAGGTTTGTGGTAGACTTAGCTGCACGTATTCGGCTGGGGGTTTAGGGTCCTTTTTACATCATTTTGGACCATTATCATTACAATATCTGTGTCTAAAACGTTCAAAAAAAGCTAGAGCAGATAATTAAGTAACACTCAAAAAGCTCAAAGACAAAACTTGCTGAAGAAGTCCAACTAGCTAACCCTAACCCTGAGAAAAGTAATTTAGTTAGTTTTGATGCTCACATTGATGTTACATTCATCTGGCTTAGGTGGTGCCCAAAACCCTGCCATTTACTGTATATCAGGGATCTTCAAGAGGGGGTCCTCAGAGTCAATGCAGGGGGGCCTCCAAATTATTGCAAATTTATTTAGACGTTTTTTTCAAAAATTTAAAAGTCGTAACATGAGTCTAACATATTATTAGCAAATATAAATCCCCACTGATGATAGGCTTACTGGCCTATGGACAAGGCAGTCACTAAAATATCAATCCACTGTGCCACATGTATGTTTTAACATTTAAACATGATTTATAAAATCATGCCAACAATTATTAGGCTATTTTAATAGCGTTGCATTCTATGCAAAAAAGGTATGTAAAAAGGTTTTAGGCCTCCCTACACGTTATTGTAGGCCCAGTTTAATCATAGACTGTATATAAGAATGGACCAACAGATCCCGTTGCTCTGGACGGAGACCAGTGAAGGCCTTTAGAAGCACTTTTCCGGTGAGCGCTGAGCATTACTGCGCAGCCTCCAACTGAGAGAAATGACGTAAATGTGACGTGAGCAACGTGTCTGAAAGTTGTAAGTCTTCTGGTAGCTGTGCCAAGAGAAATCTCAATCATTCCGAATCTTGCAGAGACGGAGAGTGTAGGTATATGTAAGGAGATAACGTGGACACAGGCTAATTATTGCTAACTAAAATGCTAGTTAACATTAGTAATTACACTTAAACAGCTAATGTAAGTCCAAACTGCCTGCGAGCTTCTCCTGTACTATACGGTAATTCCTCTACTATGCGACAGTAAGTCGCGTGGTTATGACACAATCGTTAGCCTATTTTTACAAAAACGTCTGCTACGGAGCCATAACGTGAGATACAAGGTAATGGAGCCTTTTATACATTGTCATGTTTCTTTAGAAATAAACAATGGACAAATAAAGTCTTTAAACGCTTCAGATGTAAAGTTATTCGCTGTCAAAGTGCCGTCAAAATGAATGGCAGTCAATGGAATGCTAACGTCGGGTGATCGCTTTGTAGCATCAAAATGGCGCCATAGGAGATTCGGGCTCTGAAGGAAGCTTACCCCCTTGAGTTTAATATGCAACTTCCTTTTATACAATATATGTAGTAGGGGGGTCCCTGCTCCATCCCTCTTTCAGTTAAGGGGTCTGTTGCGGCTGTAAGCAGTCCAACAAAGTGCTGCCGCGAGGGACTAAACACTGAGAGATGCATAAACACACTGTGACGCGCTCAGATTGTATTGCAATGATTTATTCCTCCACACGTAACCTTGTGAGTCGAAATAAGTGCGTTAGTGCGGCGGTCAACAGAAAGTGTTCACTCCCAGGCTCACCCCCCTCTCTGTCAAAGCCCCAAAAACCCAGGTGAACAGGTGAAGCAAACAAATATGTTATCACTTCCGCTCAAACCGCGATGAAAACGCCCACCACCTACAATATAAGTGCACAATATAATAATCAACAAATAACACAAATGAGACCATAAACAACATACAATATGTGGCTTCTACAGGGTCCTTGGCTTAAAAAAAACTTTGAAGAACCATGCTGTATATACATCTTCATTAAAGACATATAAATTGAATTAAAGTACAAAGCCGTTCAGAGTTTAAATACTGCCCTTCTAACCGTGCTGGGTGTGATCATGTGAAAAATGAGCATCATGAACAACACGTAAAATGCCGTTTTTTCTTGCCAAAGAGTGATAAACATGGTATTGTGTGTCGTGTGACCAGAGTCTTTCCAAGTGGTGGTGAGGGGAAACGGTTTCCTCCACGCCAGGAACATCAACCAGGTGCTCTGCAGCTTCAAAATCAACGACACCATTACAGTCAGTGAGTACGCCGACACTGTGCCTTTGTCTTTGAATGTAAACCCAACCTGTCCATAACAAGGTTTATACCAGTCTCTGTTTGGGTCATTTGTAGTCTTTTTGTCACTGTATGAACCTGTGTATTCCTCTTTGGAAAGTGTTGTCAGTACAAAATAACCAACGGATATACTGTATGACTGTATATTAATACACTGTATATTTTCAATATGAATGCAACTTCATCATACATCTAATACTATGGCAGGGAAATAGTCAAATTCAAATGTAAAAAATATTGGCACAAAATATCAGCTTTTGGCAATATTCATTTTGAAATATCTGTATAGTATTATAGTCTATATTATTAGTATTATAATCTTTTAAAGCACATAGGGATCAAACTAGCTGTTTCACCTTCACAAGTAGCTTTTTATAGACTGGGTAAACCCAGCCCGATCTGCCGGCAATTTGATTTCGTCCTGCAGCTTAGGCTGGAAACCTGTACGAATCCACCTGGCGCACTATTGGCGGGTTTAACACGATGACGATAGAGAAGCGACCAAGCAGCTTCTTGTTTACATTTAACATGGCGGCCACCGAAGCGCAGCAACCCGTTGATGCCCGCTGTCGCTGCTACATCACCCGGATATCGTTGGTCTGATTGGTTGAAGGACTATCCAATTGCGTACAGAGTCATTTGAACTATGCCCGTTGATCACGCCTCTTGTGCAGTAGAAAATACAGAGCAGACTCCCCAAACTAATGTTCAATCTTAAAAGATTGAGCTTGGTCTGGTGGTAGCCACACTAAGCTTTTTACTGAGTGTCCATACCTTACAGAGGAGCCTACTTTGGAGGAGCATACATTACATTTATTAAAATGTTGTCTTTGCCTCCTAGATGAAAAGCCGGCTGGTGTCGAAGACACATTCCTACTGTGTCCAGCTCCTGTCATCGATGAAGTTGGGAAGTAGGTGCCTCTTTTCCATGACTTCATATTCATCTTAGATCACATTCTTTGCTTCAAACACAAAAGAAAACACGCATATGTACCGGTGTGTACGGGGGAAACAGACCGTAAGAAGCCTGCCGCACATTAGCTCTTTTTTACGATCCCCATCCGAGGGCGCATTCCTCTTTTCTAGATCCCAGTGCAGCTTAGCAAAATACACAGGGCTCTGTAGCCGTGCCAGCACATACAGTGGTAAACCCTTCATGCATCTGTCCTGCTTCTGCTTGAATTAGAACAGAGCGGTGAAAACAACTGGAGACGATTGGTTTTTGACTTGCATGGACACTAAGTAGGTCAAGACTAGAAACGTACAAATCTAAAGTGAGTCCCTCCATGACTCGCTTGGTCTTTGATTTTAAATTTGGTTGACAAGAAAAGAGAGCTGATGTTCTGTTTTTCTTCTTTTCTCGGTCACTCCTTTGTCATAATTGGAGCGAAAGAGGACTGAAACATTTGTTCTTAAAGCTGCACTAATTCATATTTTTATATTAAACAATAGATCCAATGACTAGGTCACTCCTAGCGACAAACCCACGGAAAATGATCAGCCAGATCTGCAGTTTCTCTCAGCTCTATTGAGCATTTTAGCATCTTTCAGCTCATTGGTTTGTATGACCCACATATTTACTGTTTTGGTTCAGTCGTGCTGCTCACACGAGTCACTTCCAGCTGGAGCAGGCAGCTGTTTTCTGTGAAAAAGCTCTAAAAGTACACTGTGTGCTACCTGTCCAGCGCCCAACGGAAGAATCCTTTTGCTAACATGTTCACCATAACAACTTTAAAAGACGATAATGTGTCAATGTGTTGCTTAAAGCTCGTTACGGCACCCTTAAGTGGTTCAAGCAACGTTAGAGGCTTTCAAACTCCTGCTAAATACAAGACAATGCCCAAATGTACCATATACAACTAAGTATAGTTCTGTACGTTTGTGTCATCTTGGTACATTTACTTTACATGATTCAGGAGACTCCTTGTGCCTTTATGAGCCTGACTGGACACTTAATGGGACTGTATGATCATTTCTGTTCTTTGTTTAACAACCTGCCTGGACTGTGAGAAAACACACATTTTGTCTTCAGTTGTAGTATACCGCTGTGAGATCTGATTATAAGTGGATTGTATTTGTTAGTTCAGGATCAGTCTATTGCCGCCGCGGTGTATATTGACATTACATTTCAAATACAGTATGTTTCAACCCCTTCGATGTTCTCTGGCTCCCTGGAGGAAAAGAAGGAGGCAGCGGGATGTGAAAACTAAGACAACTGAGGTTGTTTTACTCAAACATTCACCACACGACAGTCGCGCAATTCTCTGGTGCAAACCGAGCAGCCGGCCAGAGTCGCTTTTCATCAGCTGGTGTATTCTCTTTTTAGAGCCAGGCCATGTTCCAACGCCAACAATCCGCAAACCTCTCTAACCTAAGTATTTATGGGGAGAAAAGTACAACAGGCCGCAGAAGAGACGGTTCAGTGGACAGTGGTTTAACACTTTAAACTACACAGAGAGACAAAGAGTCAATATTAGACCTTCTTTTCACACACTTTCTTAACCTGTAATGGTATTTCTATTGGTCACAGCCGCATACTTCTATAATTATACAAATTTCTTCCTTTTATTCTCCCATGGCAGTTATAAATCCAATTGACAGTTAATATTTGCCTTGTCAGTGGTGTGGAAAGAGAGAGCATTTGATTTGAACTGTAGTGAGGAGGAAAGATTTAACTCTGAAGCTTTAATCGATACCTTAGAAGGGTTGTAAAACCTCCCATTAAGCCAGTTCAGTCCTGCCTTTGTGTATCTTTTCTGTTCTTGCCGTTGATGTCATAAACTTTCCATCCTAGTAACACTTCACCTCCCAACTCACCATTCCCAAACTTATCTTTTTTCCCCCTCCCCCCTCCCTGTTCTCTCCACCTCTGTCTTCGGTGGTGCCACGGTGGCTCTTTTCACCAACTGCTTTGCCTCGCTGGTTGTTTTCCAGCCCCCCCTCCACCCTCCTCTTTCTGCCCGTCTGTCCATTTTTTTTCTGTATCTGTCTTTTATTTGTCTCTGACTTTCTTTCATCCCCTGTCAGTCTCCCACTCTCTTTCAACAGTCTCCTTGTCCAGTTTTGGCTGATCAAAGCCATGGAGAGGTCTGGCCTGGCCTTTTGAAGTGTGTGTGTGGCCATGTGTTTGTATGCAGCTTGATTCTCAGCAGGGTGGAAAACCTTTAGAGAGAGGGTTTAAACTGCTTCATTACAGTAATACTCAGACTAATGAAGTTACATTTTGACTAATTATCCGCTGTTCAGATCATGAAACTGTGGAAGCAAATTTGACGATTTTCTTGTCACTTCACCCAAAATCCAACTTGTATCATTGACCAACTTGTATTGAAAATTTCACTTTATGAGGGTTTTTTTTAACATTAATATGAGTTCCCCCAGCCTGCCTATGGTCCCCCAGTGGCTAGAAATGGTGATAGGTGTAAACCGAGCTCTGGGTATCCTGCTCTGCCTTTGAGAAAATGAAAGCTCAGATGGGCCGATCTGGAATCTTCCCTTTATGACGTCATAAGGGGAAAGGTTACCCCCCCTTTCTCTGCTTTGCCCGCCCAGAGAATTTGGCCCGCCCATAAGAAAGAGAGAGACATCATGGCTTGCAAATGAGTGAAGCATGGCAGTTGGTCAAGGCCACACCCCCCACCCTCCACCTTGCCCCCCCTCTCTCCTCCTCAATAGCATTTAAAGCTACAGACACAGAAATGGCACGTCCTAAGGAAAGCTCATTGTGGGACTGGCTCTAGTGGCTGTAATTCTGCACCAAGGCTGAATTTCGGGAAAGAGACTTCAGATACAGTATTAGGGGACCACTAAGGCCTATATAAAAGAGACTTCAGATACAGTATTAGGGGACCACTAAGGCCTATATAAAAGAGACTTCAGATACAGTATTAGGGGACCACTAAGGCCTATATAAAAGAGACTTCAGATACAGTATTAGGGGACCACTAAGGCCTATATAAAAGAGACTTCAGATACAGTATTAAGGGACCACTAAGGCCTATATAAAAGAGACTTCAGATACAGTACTAGGGGACCACTAAGGCCTATATAAAACATCCAAAAAGCAGCATGTCATAGGACCTTTAATGTAGATTTTTCTTTAAAGCCAGGGTGACCCACACCACCTAAATGAGTGACAGTTGAACTCTAGTGTAGTGTAGTGTTTTGTATGTGTGCTCGCGTGCGTGTGTGTGTGTGTGTGTGTGTGTGTGTGTGTGTGTGTGTGTGTGTGTGTGTGTGTGTGTGTGTGTGTGTGTGTTTATGCTGGGACCGCCTGCCCTGTCTGTTGAACTTCCTTGCTTAACAGCTGTCAGACAGGGTGCCCTACAACTAACATTTCCTCCGCACTACTTTATTTCCTCCACATCCTCAAATTCACACTGGTCAGTTTCCTCTGGCTCTTTCTTCTCTTCTCACCATTTCTTTTGTTTCTGTTCCAGGTTTCTGGGCTTTCTTCTGACAGAAATACACCCAGTGAACGATTTAATTATAAGGCTGGCAATATTTTTGCTATTTCATTATTACAAAAACCAACCATGTATAAAGTGTTGCCTGTGTTATATGTCCAACACTGGGCAACTCACACCAAAATAATCTAGATTGATAAATATTACTACAAGTAAGAAGGAAAATATGTATTTCAGATTTTGGGGTGAACTGTCCCTTTAAGACTGTTTTGAAGTTTCAATCCCTTAGTGCCCAGCTGTTTGTCGTCAGCAAGGTATGTCTGTTGTTGATCATGAACTTCTCCCACTAGCCCAGCTCTTCTCTCTCTCTGGCCTCCTTTTTAAAAACCCAGACAGACAGCTCACTGAGTCAGAGTAAAGACTCAAGGTTTATCGGTCATGTGGCCTGCTAGACCTCATTCACATCCACCTGGTCCCCTACCGAATAAGAACTGGGGGTGGGGCTGTTTACAACGTGTGCCGTTGTTCATCCACATGTTTTGAAGATCTGAACGAAAACAGGCTCCAAAGAGGCGACTGGAGGTCACATGAAATTCTCCGAATTGTTTTTCCCCACTCGGAGGAGGAAGGGATTCTTCAGACCATCAAGAGAGATTCATGCCGTTCCAAAAACTCTAAGAAGGCTAGTAGAGGAGTTTTGACATGGTTAAGGTTTAGATTGGAGGGTGGGCAGAGGCATTGTTTTGACTTAGAGTTAGTTAGGGTTGGGTTAGGGTTAGATGTGTTTTGAGTTCGTCCATTATAGAAGAGAGGAGAGTAGTTCTACTTTGGTGTATTTTACATTCCATAAAGGAAATTGTTTTGTGGCTCCAAGTTGAGATCATAGACTGGATGTAAAGAGGGCGAGTTGCAGAGATTGAAATTAGTATGGTGTCACGTCTTGAAAAAATACTTGCCCAGAACCATAAAAACTAAATCTGAACAAGCAGGGTTTTTTTCTCTCCATTTCTTCGAAGTTCATCTCCCCGCTTGGCCTCCGTGCCTGCTGTGTGGCTCAGTGTGTCACACGATCACACCTACAGTTTGTTTATTCTCCTCTGGTTTTTAACCACGGTGGAAAACTTTGGTATTTGGTTCATTTGGGTTCAAATTGCTCGATTACAAGTGAAACAGGACTCGTAAACAAAAGTCACTGGACTCACCAAGTAGCAGATTTATTGGACACCGTTTTAGTAACGTGTTCTCCTGCCAGGTTAGAGAGTTTGCCGACTGTTTGGCTGTTTTTGGAAGTCTAGTAACTTTTGAAGAAATAACTGAATTGGAGCATTAGTCAAGACTTAGTTCTTTGACTCGTAGTCCCTCATGTTCTGTGGTTGTTTCCTGTCGGTTCAAATTACATTCTCACTTCTAACAAACTACCTGAAGGTTTGCAGGCCATTCAGTGACGTGCTTTGGTGTGATCCAAAGTTCATATGACATCATTCTGGTCAAGCAAACAGCTTAAGGAGGAACTGCTTCAGGCTAAATAAACTGCTCCAAACGTGCTTGTTTTAAGGTTACATCCCAACATGAAGATCCAGTACTTACTTGCCGTGCGTGTGTCTGTTGTTTTGTTTCAGGGTGATTTATCTCCAAGTGAGCATGAATGACGGTCTGTCGTTCATCAGCAGCAACGTGCACATCACCACCACAGAGTGTGTAAGTCCCCTGTTCATACATTTAACCTGCATTACTACTGCAAGATTATTCATCATTCAACGTGTGGTTCGGTAGAATCATATAAGTGTCTATCAAAACTCGTAACTTCACAAATATCCTCAAAAATGTTAGCCTAGAAATACCCTAGCGGCAGCAAATGTAATTTGCAGCCAGGGTCAGTCTAGCAACTCTCTGTTGGCTTGTGAGCTGGAAAAACCAAACTGTTATCAGGCCAATCACTGTTGTATATAGTTATACAACAGTGTATAGAGTCAGTGGGTGGGTTTAACATAATGACGGCAGAGTTGCGACAGTTCCGCGTGAATTCCCTGCTACGTGAAAACAAAGAAGATGGCTGCTACTGCTGCTGGCGAACAGCGGTCTTTCGAATCAGCTTTGGCTGCGACTCTGGAAGACTTGAAGTTAAGCGTTTCTTTGAGAAAAGAACAAAGAACGGCACTGAACTCGCTCTGACTACGTCACCGTCTTCGTTACTCTTTGTTGGTTGTAGCGCTATCCTATTGCGTGCAGAGGGAATTTGAAAGACAACTGTTTATTCCGTCCCTCGGATTGAGCCCTGCCAATGGTGTGTTCCCAGACCCAACATCTTGAAATGGGTCTGGCTTGTCAGGCTACAAAAATGTCAAATAAAGTGCAATAAAAATGGAACATCTTTGCACCTGATTAGATTGTAATAATTTTGTTTAAATTATTGTCTATACCAGTGTTGTTTCCTCCAAACTGGTGATGAACACTTGGGATTTGTATGTTTATGATCAAATTTCCATTTCTTCTTGTGTTGCATGTGGTTTCCACTCTTCTTCCTTCTGCTTCTTCTGTCCTCTCCAACCTCACCTCTTTTCCTAGACATTTGTTGTTTTGTTCTCTGCAGTGACTTTCCTTACCCCGCCCTTTATCTCTTTCATCTTCCCTTTCTCAATTTTGTTATTTTCCCTCCTTTTTTCGGGAGCCAAACCACAGGGGTTTGTAGTAGCCACCCACTCAAAAAAAGATCCTCTGAATAACCCCCCCACACACACACACTCGTGTGGCATGAGACAAAAGGTTAAAGAAGCCGGTTCCTGACTGTGAGGCTTGCCTGTTATAACTCAACATTTTGTCTGTGAAAGTGAAAGAGAAGCATCAACTGGAGTGCCCTTGTGCAAAAGCATTTCCCCTTGCTCAATGGTGATCTCTTGTAGCCCCCAGGTGTGTGAATGTACAGTATATAACTGTGTCAGCAGGATGGAGCTTTATTCCCTGAAAACCAAGATTAAACAAGATTCAATTCAAGACAATTAAAAGCAATTTAACAAAATAAAACACGTATGTTGGAACATATGGGCCGGAGCCACAGCAGCTTCCCACCCTGGGAAACATGCTCTTTGAAGCTGTTCTCCCTCAGTCAATGTGACATCATATCAATGAGAACACTGTAAATTCAAACAGCTGCGTTGTGGTTCATGATATACAGAGCCCAATTAGACATACCATTGCAATTAGCTGCTTCTCGCCACTAAACTAAACCATATAGGCTGAAGTCACACCAGGCTCAAGGATGCACGACAAGTTGCTAACTTGTGAAAGGCCTGGTGCAACAAACAACATGCAAGCTAAAGTCTGTGGATAAATCAAGAGTAAAAACAAACTCCACAAACACCGGAGACCCCTCCCCACATCCTCCCAAAGTGCCACTTTGAGTAGCCTTTGTAGTTAGTCCACAAAATGTGCCCATTTAGCATGAGATTTAGCATGAGAAAACATACACTAGTGTGTGCAAGATTGACAAGCTAAATCATTACTTCACAAATTCTGCTCAACAGCTGTTGAAAGTTATAATAAACTGGCTGATTGGAAAATTTCAGAGAAATAATAATGATGTTCCAGAGGCTTTCTACGACGGACCCCACTGCTGAGTTCAGTTAAATCCCCCCTGTGTCTCTGCCGCAAGATAGATAGAGGAAAGTCTAACCACATGTGATCCTCATCTGTGGTCTGTAATGGGAACCACGTTTGTTTCTCGGACGCCTGCCTCGCTTAAAGTGAGCAAACTGATGGATTCATTCAGGGATCCCACAGCTTACAGTTCTCACTGTCATCGAGAAAAACAAGAAAATGAATATTTAAAGTGGCAGAACTGACGAAGAAAGTACTATTAGTATTATTACTGGATGTACAACATCCTCTGTTTCTAATACTACTGCTCCTTTTTTTATTCCCACTACTACTTCTGTTACTCCCACTACTTCTGGTGGCTTACTTTTACAATGTCTTGTCTTCCCTCTTCCACTACTTAGGGGACAGCATTGTAGGAATGTGTTGTCCAAACAGTTGTAGTTTAAGTATCTGTCCAACTCGGTAAATGCGGGCAGAAGTTAGCACTTGTGAAGTCAGACTGCCCCGCTTTGGTGCAGTAGTACTGTGCATGTGGTAGTGTTGTAGTTGAGTCACTGTCGAGTCCGAGTCAAGTCTCGAGTCACCACTGTTCGAGTCCAGGTCTGAGTCACCAAAGAAGAATCCAAGTTCAGTCCGTGTTGACTCACCATCACCTGAGTTCGAGTCCGAGTCTCGAGTCTCCAGTGATCGAGTCACCAAAGAACAGTCGGAGTCGAGTCAGCTTCGACTCACCATCACCCAAGTTGGAGTCAGAGTCTCGAGTCCTCAGTGATCAAGTCACCAAAGAAGAGTCAGAGTCGAGTCAGAGTCGACTCACCATCACCTGAGTCCGAGTCGAGCCTCGAGTCCCCAGTGTTCGAGTCTGAGTCACCAAAGAAGAGTCTGAGTCAAGTCGAGTCCGAGTCAAGGTCGAGTCATCATTACCTGAGCTCAAGTTCGAGTCACAATTCCCCAGTGTTCGAGTCAGAGTCACCAAAGAAGAGTCTGAGCCGAGTCTCGAGTCCCCAGTGTTCCGAGTCTGAGTCCAAGTCACTCAAAGAAATCCGAGTCGAGTCATCATTACTCGAGTTCACGTCCGAGTCGAATCTCGAGTCCCTAGTGTCCAAGTCCAAGTCTGAGTCCCTAAAGAAGAGTCCAAGTCAAGTCACCATTACCAGCGTTCGAGTCCAAGTCTTCTACTCTATTGTGTGTTCACAAATGGAACATTTAGCGGTGCTCTTTCCAGCAGTGGATGTAAACTTCCTGACCCGCATCCCTCTGCATCTTTCCAATGTGAACATGTAGTAGGGTGCACGCATCATGAACTAGAGTCGCAGGTGGAGGACACACGCCCTGCCCCTGCATCAAACAGTTCCAGACTAAATATAATACTATCTTCTATGACATTTTTATGACCTATTACACATAAAGGGAGTCAGAAACGTCATCCGACTTTCGAGTCCTATGTCATGAATGCTCGAGTCCAAGTCATCAGTGCGCAAGTCCGCAAGTACTCAATCGCTGGCGTGTGGTAGTACTGTACTGATGTACGTGTGTGTGTGTGTGTGTGTGTGTGTGTGTGTGTGTGTGTGTGTGTGTGTGTGTGTGTGTGTGTGTGTGTGTGTGTGTGTGTGTGTTTACCCTCTAGTTTGATGGCACCATTCTTCTGATCACCCTGCTGGTGCTGTTCCTGCTGCTGGCCATGCTATTCATGTGGTGGTTCTGGCCTCTCTGCTGCACTGTGGTAAGGGACCTAAACTACTTTCAGGAAGTGGTTGATTTTAAGAAGTAACACGTGAATTACAGTTATCCAGAGCTTCAAAGAGGTTCGTCTAAACTCCAAAGAGCAAATAGGGGTCCTAACAAAGAAAATATTAAAACCCTTAAGAGGTCCTCAGACACGTGTAGCAGCTAATGTGATTAATGTGTTTGTGAAAAGCTAAACAATGTCATCTCTTATTGTTCCACAGGTGATCAAAGAACCACCTCCTCCACCTCCGCCTGAGCCCGTGAGTCAAAACACACACACACACACACACACACACATATTTACCCACCAACTCTGAAGGAGAATTTGTGTCTTACTTATAGTATAGTTTTAAAAAGCAACAATGAAATAAACACAGTAATTTCAATAAATATGATACAAATGTAGCAGAGTTGACTGATACAGTACGTGTGTTAGAAAGTATATAAGAGAGGGAAAAAAGTCTTCTTTGTGTAATCATTATTTGTGTTTTAGGAGTCAGATGACGAAGACGGCCTGCCCAAGAAGAAGTGGCCCACTGTGGATGCCTCATATTACGGAGGAAGAGGAATCGGAGGGATCAAGAGGATGGAGGTGACAAGATGTCAAGAACACAGACAATCATAATTAAATCTAAAACCACCCAAATAAAATGGAGGGGGGGAAACTGGACCACTTTAGATGACATTCGCCACCTCTTTTGTGCTGTATATTCATGTACTGTCTGCTGTCTGTAGGTGCGTTGGGGAGGGAAGGGCTCGACCGAGGAGGGGGCTAAGCTGGAGAAGCCCAAGAACGCCGTGGTGAAAATGCCAGAGCAGGAGTACGAGCCCTTCGAGCCCAAACCTAAGAAACCCCACAACAAGAAGGCGCCTCAGAACCGGAAGTGGTACACGCCCATCCGGGTAAACACAGACTCAGTTTCTCTTAAGCTCCTCCAACAGACAATACATGTTGCCATTCAGTTGACTTATTGATGCAGAGAAGCTACAGCGCATCTCACTGGATTCTTGCTGTCCTTTAATGCCAGGATCAGACTACACAAATTTAGCCCGATTTTGACCCAACAGACTCGTCGCAGACAAACGTTCAAAATCGTGCCTGATAGTGATGGTCGGGCCCGACTAACTCGTGTCTTTACCTCTCATAGAGTGACATAATCAAAGATCCACGATCTAACGTCTGGGACGCTTCACGACCACGACGCAGGAAGTCTAGCATGTCAGACTTTTTTGTCTTTTTCTGCCCAATGTGACATGTTCTACGACGTGTTCCTTGACCTTGACCAATAGGAAGAGAGAGCGCTCTCTGCCTCTCTGGCGCACATATCTAAACATGAGGCACTGCTGCTGTCTAGTGGAGGAAAGATAAACACAGTGCCCATATAGGCTTTTTTTCACGGCAGGGATCACCCCGCTTCTCAGCATCGCACGCTAGTGGGCTCGCCACTAGCAGTTATCTGTTTCTCTTCACTTTGACCACTCACAAGCAAAGAAAACAGGCTACGCCCTACTGCAACCGCGATCGCTGCACATGATTGGACGAACGCTACACGTGGGGCTCCCGGATTTCAAAACAGACCATGATGGCGGCTTGTTTGGAAAACAATCTCTTATTTTATGAAACTGGTTCACCGAACCAGTTCTGTATTTATTTCAGATCAATAACGGTCAGTTTAAAAGATTTTCGTGATTTTTTGAGAGGATGTAGCTCCACCAAAGCGTTGACTTATGAACTTGTGCGTGATCTTCACGACAGCACACGATCAGTCTGGGGGCTGGTCGGTGTCATACTTGTAGTGTTGCCACTCTTCTGTCCAAGACACAGCAAGACTTTTTGGCAACATGTCTGTCTAGTCTGACAGAGTGACTAGTCATGAAAGACAAAAACAATCATGTAGTCTGATCCTGGCATAACAAAAATGTCAACTTTTAAGGAACTCAGAAATCTGCCTTGTTTACAGTTTAACCAGTATGCATTTTTGAGCTCTTGCTCAGCGAGTCTGAAATAACTGCGGGTGGCAGAATATTCTCAATCCACAGAAAAAAGAAACTGAACTCCTCCAACTGAAGTTAAAACATGAAAAAGCACCACGACTGGAGCTGCAAAGTTTTCACAAGACAGCGGGGGAAGAATAAAGCCTGTTGTGGACATATTTATGTAGAATTAGTTGCATAAGCACAGAATTCTCCAACCATCAATGTGCACACATGGCCAAAATAATTTGATGGTATTCTCCAGACAGAGAGACATTATCAGACTCGGCGTCAGTGCCGTTTGGGCTATAATCACACACTACAATAACGCTCTGTGTAGCAACACTGGCCTTTCATACAGTAGCAGCACTGACTGTTATCTGTAGACACTGCTACCTCAACATGACACAGGCCTACAAACAGAACTGCAGTGATTCATAGTGGCGTTTTACACTGCCCTAACATCACAGTCAGTGTAGGAGAAAGGTGACTTTATACTGTGACTAGTGACTGTGTGTTGGGTGGGTCCTTTTATTAGTCACGGTACTTTAAGATATTGACTTCCTTCCTCTCAAGTACGTGCCACTGAAGCTCAGGAGTCTGCACTTTTTTAGTTAAATCAAATGACAGCAGCATCTTACACCTCCTGTGAGGAAGTAGAATCCATTTATCTCTGTTGCCGAACTGTTTTATCCTTTTTTTTCCCCCTCTGCTCTATTTGTGGCAGCAGAGGAACTGATTCACAGATAATTAACGTCTTAATGTCTTCAGTTAAGCAGACAAGAACCAAAATATGGCCAAGTGACTAATCAGCACCACTTCAACCAGAGAGGAAGGAACTAATCAGTAGAATCAGCTGCTGCTGCAGTGTTTGTTTGGGATTCAAAGCTGCAGACTCTTGGCTTTGAAGGAACGCGGCAGACGGCCGCAGACCAAATGGACGCTGATACAGTAGAAACTGTTTCAATAGGATTTGATTAGGTTACGGATGATTGTGGGAGAGTTTGGTGCCCAGATGTGTCCATCAGTTAACCCCCCCCCCCCCCCTTTCCTATGTCCTGTACAGGGTAAACTGGATGCTATCTTGGCTCTGTTTCGCCGCGGGTACGACCAGGTCTCCCTGATGAGACCCCAGCCCGGGGATCATGTGAGTACCTCAGCGCTATTTCATTTCATCAAATGCTTTTATCCACACACCCACTCGCCTTCACTTCCCCTCTTCCACATGTTTTGCTTCAAGTTTGTCCCTCCTGCTGTGTTTTAGACCTGTGATGACCCACAGTTGCATTGCCCTCTTTTTCCTTTCTTCACCTTTCCTTTCCATCTTCATTCACCCGTCATGTTTTTCCCAGATTCTTTTTACATGGCTTTTCTTTTTGAGATTTTGTTGAGTTCACTGGTTGTTGTTTCTTAAAGGTCCTACACACACACGCACGCACGCACACACACACACACACACACACACACACACACACACACACACTACACTAGAGTTCAACTGTCACTCATTTAGGTGGTGTGGGTCACCCCGGCTTTAAAGAAAAATCTACATTAAAGGTCCTATGACATGCTGCTTTTTGGATACTTTTATATAGGCCTTAGTGGTCCCTTAATACTGTATCTGAAGTCTCTTTTATATAGGCCTTAGTGGTCCCTTAATACTGTATCTGAAGTCTCTTTCCCAAAATTCAGCCTTGGTGCAGAATTACAGCCACTAGAGCCAGTCCCACAAAGAGCTTTCCTTAGGATGTGCCATTTCTGTGTCTGTAGCTTTAAATGCTATTGAGGAGGAGAGAGGGGGGCAAGGTGGAGGGTGGGGGTGTGGCCTTGACCAACTGCCACTTTGCTTGTTTGCAAGCCATGATGTCTCTCTCTTTCTCATGGGCGGGCCAAATTCTATGACCTCATAAGGAGCAGATTCCAGATTGGCCCATCTGAGCTTTCATTTTCTCAAAGGCAGAGCAGGATACCCAGGGCTCGGTTTACACCTATCACCATTTCTAGCCACTGGGGGACCATAGGCAGGCTGGGGGAACTCATATAATGTTAAAAAAAACTCATAAAGTGAAATTTTCATGCCATGGGACCTTTAATGTAACCTATAAAGTCTGATTTATACTTGGGTGGTGGTGTGTCTGCTTCGTTATAGCGTATCTCTTTAAGAGAATAACAGAGCCGGTGTGTGTGTGTGTGTGTGTGTGTGTGTGTGTGTGTGTGTGTGTGTGTGTGTGTCTGTCTGTGCTTGTAGGGCTAGTTATGGTGGCTTTAAAGCTAATCCCCAGACTCCTGCTCTCACCAGACTCTCATCCACTTACCTAACCCTTACCTAAACCTCACATAATACTATGGTGTGTGGGTGAGTCATGTAATGCCTTGTACCATAAACTACACCGGTAAACCTGGTCACCCCATGGCCTGACAGACCACGTCACACAGCGCCCAGTGGGAGCAGGGCCAATGTGTTACAAGATGAGGCAGGTTTCCAAGACTGTGTGTGTGTGGGGAGAGTGTGATAAAGCGAGTGAAAGAGTGACGGGGAATTGCTCCAAAGCGAGTACCGACTTTATATACAGTCTATGTTACCGACTCCGGCGGTGGAGACAGAGAAACACTGCCAGGGTTTTCCCCCAGTGTATTGCACCGCACCGGGCCTAAGTTGCCCCCCACCAGGCCTGGGAAATATTTTGTAATGTATTTTATCATACATTTCTAAACTAGGCGGCTCGGTTGGAAACTCATATTTTCAAATCAACTGGTCAGAATAAGGCTTTTTCTTCAGGTTGACCTTTGTCAAAATCACAACTTGGAAAGCAAGAAAATATGTGTCTTCTCGTCCTTCCAGAAATGGGTCTTCTTGATAGTACTTGCCATAGGGAAGTTCTCAGTGGATATAAAGGTTTACAGCTTGTGTTGTTGCTGTTGTTTTTGGCGCTGTTGCTTCCATCTGCTCTCTTCTATATCCGGGTCAAAAACCACTGCAGGGGAGTCGGGAGGGGCAGTTATAACCTACGGAGCATGCGCAAACGCGTAGCCCAAGCTTAGCCCGGTTAAGGTGTATACATGCACCTGTACCCCGGTTACTAAAGAAGTTATCTATGATAACTCAGATTCTAAGAGTAAAAAATGACATAACATTATTTATTATAAGTTTATTTGATTTACAGCTGCTATATAGTGTTTTGACCTCGACCACCCAACTGCATTTTACTGTAAACTTGCGACTAGTTAACTTCCTAAAGCAGGCACAATCTCTTGTTTGCTAAGAGTCGGGTCGGTGATTGTGAATGTGTGATTGTGTAAAGGTGTTCACGAGATAGATACCAACCTTTCGTGAACTTGTGAATTTCGCCAGCCGTCTTCTCTCCTTTATGGAGACAGACGCTGTGTGCACGGTGGGCTCGATGGTGTGTTAAGTCTCCAGTGTCGCCTTACAGGCAGCTAACCCTCACCTTAACACTAACATAACTTCTTTGACATAACCATTGCCGCGCTGCCTGGAAGGCAACGTTGGGGGCTAAAAACACCAAACACCGCACGGTGGGAGGAGCTGTGTGTGTGTGTGTGTGTGTGTGTGTGTGTGCGTGCGTGCGTGCGTGCGTGCGTGCGTGCGTGCGTGCGTGCGTGCGTGAGTGAGTGCGTGCGTGCGTGTATGTGAGCGAGACACAAGTGACAGAGCGACGGAGGAGAGCAGGGAAAGAAAATGCAGAAGAACATGTTTTAAATAGCGTTTAAAAAAAAAAATGACTACGAAACGCAGTGTGCGGCGGCCGGTGTTGATAGTGAGGCGCACCGCCACACATTAGTCTATGTGCGGGAAACACTGGAAACCCAACATTACATTCCAAACTGGCTCAGTTTTAAAAAGTCTTCTAGTGCGTCTACAGTCTGAAAATGCTTCAGTCATCTGTAGCCATTACTCATCCCGTCCTCCCGTCCTCCATCTGTGTCTCCGTCTCATTGAGTGCTGGTGTTCCTGTGCTGGCTAACACCTCCGCTGGCCCGTCTCCATCCCGTTGAGCCAGCTCACACCTGCTTCACATTAGACGCCATAAATCTGATAAAAAGCAGAACCGCAGCTCGCACCCAGACACATCCTTGTAGCTCGATAGGAGTGTTTTTTTCTGATGTGTTCGTGTGTGTGAGCTGGTAAAATCTTCTCTCCTCGTTTCATCAGCCACATGGTTTAGTTTTAATGCCTGGAGCCTTTGTATTAAAAAATCCCAAGTTAACAGTTTGGTTTGAATGTGGAGGTTACTAAGTACAGAAAGCTCTCTGGGGATGTTTTAAATCCCTCTGACACATTCAGCAAAGTCAGTTTTAATATATCAAGGTGTTGGGTGATTCTTTATCATTTCCACCTTCACTAATCTTGATGCAGACTGATCTCATGAAGTTGCGTATGTATGACACGCCAATTCGTGTGCCATTATTGGCGTGTTATCAAGACGCATACTCGCTTTTTAGCGTGTTAAGCAACGCCGTTTGGCCTCCATTGACTTACATTACCTTGCAATAGCGTGTGAATTTACGCTGTAGCGAGTATGAAACTGCTACGTCACATTGTAATAACTATGTATGTGTGGCACTTGCGCAGTATGCCAGTTACATTCGGTATCCACTGTCAGTAACTAGGATCTAGCATCTACCTAAGTACATCCTTGCAGAGCTGCTAGCATGGCTGAAGACTGAGTCTGCAGCAGAGATCTTCAACAGGGGGGGGGGCACCAAATTATTAATTTTTTGAAAGGTTTTTATTTTTTTTTATTTAAAATGTTTTATCATGAATCCAACATATTATTAGCAAAAATAAGTCAGCCTATTTGTGAAAACATATTGATAGGCTAACTGGCCTATAGGTAAGGTAGCCACTAAGGTAGCCATCCACAGATAGTTAATACTAAGAATCCACTGTGCCACATGTATGTTTAACATTAAAACATGATTTATAATATCATGCCAACAATTATTAATTTTAATAGCTTAGTATTCTATGCACTAAAAAGGAATGTATAAAGGCCTTAGGCCGCCCTACACGTTATTGTAGGTCCAGTTTAATATGCAACTTAATTTTACACAATTATATATGTAGTAGGAGGTCCCTGCTCCGTCTCACTTTCGGTTAAGGGGTCCTTTGCTTAAAAAAACGTTGAAGACCCCTTGTCTACAGTATCATTCTTGACTTCTTCATCCACTCTTCTTCTCTTTCTCCCTTTTCACTTTTCCGAACCCTCCCTCAATCTGTTCTCCACCTTTTCTATCCCTACTCTCCACAGCCGACTCCCCCGCTGATCAGGCCCCGTCCCAAACGCTAATTAAAATCGTGCCTTATTAGCAGAACATGTCCAATGATCTTTTTTAACGGGAATTCCACATTTAAGAGCGTTTTCTTGGCACCAGGAACAGGAACAGAGACAGGATTTACTTTCAGCTTTTCCTGAGACAAATCAGACAAAAAAACAACGGTCACCATGAGCTTCCGATTACATCTTCACCAAAGCAAACTGGCAGTCAGATTAAAAAAAAAGATTTGGGATTTGATTTCCTTAGTCAACTAATTTCTTCCTTTTTAGCGATGGCTGCATGCGTAAGCTCTGCATGACGCAATGCTTACTTCCTAGAAGTAATCAGGCCTCTCTTTCCACTCAAATGATGTCGCCTCCTCAAGTCATTAGCGGTTTGTAACGAAGCGACAGAAACCTCTCCCAGGCCAGCAGGCCGCCTCATTTCCAGGTAGTGTAATGTTGTATTTCAAAGAGTGGAAACAAGCGCGGGACACCTCTTCCATTGCTCTAAGTGTTACCTGAAAAGCTATTTAGTGTTCATTTTTCTGCCACAGTCCCACCCGTAACAGATATTTTAGAGCAGAGTCTCACCCTCCAAAGCTGGCAGACTTTCAAATTAAAAGGAACACTCACTCTTTACATGAGGCAGAGTTGGCCGGTCATTCTGTCGCCAATTGCCACAGTTGAATGTCAGCCTTGAGACCGGCCTGGCTACAGTACTGCACAGTGCGTCATGAGTCTGATGTAGTTAGTTCTTACTAATGAATCCAATGACACTAAAACAAAAAATGTATCTCCTCCTTTAGTGTTCACATCCTGGACTGACTACACACACACACACACACACACACACACTTTCTTCCAGTAGTGAACTCAACAACCCCTCCTCTTGTTTGTGTGTGCGTGAGCCTTTGAGAGTATCATTATAAAGCTCAGTCTCATGGTTTGGCTCACATAGAAACTCAGAACTGTGTGTGTTTTTAATGCCTTTGTGCATGTGTGTGTGTGTGTGTGTGTGTGTGTGTGTGTGTGTGTGTGTGTACATATACGGTATGTACGTCCATAACCACATAATTTAACCAGTGATAGACCAGAGTTAAGATCACAAGGATAAAGTTATCTACATTTGAGACAGGAGTTTGCCATAATGAGTGTGTGCGTGCGTGCGTGCGTGCGTGCGTGCGTGCGTGCGTGCGTGCGTGCGTGCGTCACCAAACCACATCCATTACACTGACGTCAGGGAGTACAGTATGAGGTAGATCTCTCTCTCTCTCTCTCTCTCTCTCTCTCTCTCTCTCTCTCTCATGCACATAAACACAATCCTCCCCAGGGAAGCATTCAGCTGGCTAAAGGATATGAGGTAATACCTTAGGCAGACAACTGCCAGAACTGTCTCCACCAACCAACCATGTCTCTAACACACACACACACATACGTTTTGCCCAGGCCTAGACAATTTTATGGCCTTGACTGTAGACAGTGGAGGAGGTCAGTGAGAAAGAACGAGCGAGTGTGGCTTTCTTTAATCCAGGAAAATGTTCATAGATTCAAACCGCAGCTGGGTGCTAACAGACGATGTACAAGAAGCAAAGCTGTTTTTTTTGTTTTTTTTTGTTTGTTTTTACATGCCCTCCACATGCAATTCAACATTGTCAATTTAAAAGTCATTTATTTCTCACACTTTACACACATTTTAAAAGGCACCTTGCCCCTTTAATAACTAATAGCAATACAGGGGTGTTACTGTACTTGCTTACATAATTAAAGAAAAAGCTTGACACATGCCACTCTTATATCTGTACACGCTAAATATGTAGCCACCACCAGCAGCCACTTAGCGTAGCTTAGCTTAGCTTAGCACTAATCACCCAGACCCGCTGAAAAAGTAAGAAAAAAAAAACATTTTCAATAAATCCTGCAGCGCCAGATTAGAGAGTTTGTGCGTGTTGCCCAAAGAAAGCACACATCTCCTCTCCGCAGGTATTTTCCATGAAGCAAAGAATTTGAGAAGATCCTCATCCAGGCATATATTAATGTCTAGGAATGCCAGACTGGATAAGTGGCGACAGACCAGAAACTGGTGGTCGCTGTTAGATTCTTGTCCTTTTCTGCTCTGTTTATTCAACTTTTTGTTTTGCTCGGGATGAATGGAATGATATAATATTGCCTCTATATGACTATATGCGTGATAAAGAGGAGTATGTGGTAAATGTCAAGATGTTTTGGCTAAATGCAAGAGGACAAGAGCAGTTGGCTGGAGTAGAGGGCAAACGTTTAAAGTGGGATTTTGAAGAATTGCCTTTTTTAAATTTGGTTTGATTATTATCATTTCTTTCTCTTTCGGGTATTGTTTCCTCTCTTTATCTCCAAAGACCTTCTCTCCCTCTGTCTTACCCTCTCTCACTTACATTACATTAGTGCTGTATTTGCAAGAATGTTACCCTCCTGTAGATCAACCATAGTCCTAAAATGGGGCCCTGTCTCCAGTGTTCATTCATGCTTCTTCTCTTTAGACATTCCAGTAAAGAAACACTTTTAGATGGAATGAGCTGTACTCATTCCACACAGCTTTGTGAGTGACATCAATATCCTCCAATCATTGGAAGATGTGGACCTGTTGGTGGCCCTAGATCAAAACATCACAGTGCAGATCCACTTTTGCGACACGACTGAAGCGTGGAGACACGACTGAAGCGTGGAGACACGACTGAAGCGTGGCGTCACGACGTAAGACATCCATGGTTGATGCTCCATGCCCTTGACAAGCAGCTGATTGGACGAACGCGTCACGTGGGTCTGGCTACTCTGGATTTTCACAACGACCATCATGGCAGCTCGTTCAGGAATATGCTCTCCTTTTTTACAAAATAGTTCACCAAAACGTGTTTCTGAAAACATTTTAAGCAAAAAATAGGCCATACAGTTGCTGAATCTGTCTTCATTTCAGATCGACAAAGGTCAGTTTGAAAGGTTTTCGTTTGATGGGCATCGGCCAGCTTTTTTGACGGGCAGCATTTTTTTCAAATGCAGCGGCGCCTTCCCGGGATGCTTTGCGGGCGCGTTAAAGTCGCTTGACGTCACCCATAGGAATAAAGTGGAGCGCGGCGCGACAGAAGCGTCGCACGGCCAGGTGGATCTGCACTGTCAGGGATCATTAAAGTCAGTGGGCTTCATCCTCCGGAGACCATGAATGTCTGTATTCAATGTAATGGCAATCCATCCAATAGTTGTTAGGGCTGCTCCATTATGTAAAAAAAAATATTGAAATCACAATTATTCAACACGATTACCGATTGACTTTTGGAAAGATGTTGCATGTATTGAACTTAAAATCAACAGTGAAAACACCTTGAACTGTGGAATTTCTCTTCATACTTTTCCCGTTCGAACTTTTGTTTTTCATTCAGCACACAAGACAAAATAAGAGGTTTACTTGCAAAACGTAATAGTTGTTGACCTGTAGAAATAGATCCACTTTAAATCAAATCAATTTGCAATTTGAACTCAAACTTTTTTTTAAATCTTGCATTGTGTCTTTCCTTCCCTTCAGGGTCGATGCATCAACTTCACGAGAGTGAAAGAAGAGTCAGCAGCAGCCAAGGCCCCACCTCGCACCCCGATCCACACCCCCTCGCCCCCGCCCCCAGACTACCAGCCGGAGACCCCCTCCCCGTCTCCCACCGCCGCCAGCCCTCCTGCCAGATCACCCCCGTCAGGCCAGGTACCCCCAGGGCCGCCACCATCCCGCACCCCCCCGGGGCTTCCCTGTGCACCGCCATCGCGCCCGCCGCCCAGCCTCCGAGCCTGAATCACACAGACAAACCCCCTCCCACCTCCCACCTCCCCTCCCCCCCAACGCACCCCGCTTTGATATCACAGACTGACCGCTCTGTTGACCCGCTCTTTCAGTTTGAAGGCTGTGGTCCTCGCTAAGCCAAAGATACTCCTGCTATAGGCCAAAGATCAGTGTTTTCAATCCCAGTCTTCTGTGTTCCTCTTCTTGTATGGGCTAGAGTGTCAAGTCAAACTGTAAGTTGACAGTTTAAGTAATTTCAAACATGCTGCCACCAGGCATGATAAACTCTAAGGGGGAAAAAAAACATAGGAAAACCAGGAAAGCTGTGTTATTGTTTAAAGGTGCAGTAGGTAAGCCTTATAAAACTAACTTTCTGTCATATTTGCTGAAACTGACCCTATGTTCCAGTAGAACTACATGAAGCAGGTCATTAAAAAAAAATCCGGCTCCTCTGGCACCACCTACAGCCTGTAGTGTGATTTGCAAAAATCCACCGCTCCCTGTTCAGATGCACCAATCAGGGCCAGGGGGGGGTGTCTAACTGCGTGTCAATCACTGCTCATGCACACGCATTCATTCTCCCTTGTGGGGGGAGGGGCTTAGGAGAACGTTTTGGGCTTTAGCGGAAAGGGGGGAGGGACTGAGAAATTGTTCATATTTTTTGGTCCTGGATCTTCCCAATCCTACCTACGGCACCTTTTAAGTGGAAAATAAAGAGCGGACCCGCGCCAAATAAAAGCAGTTTGACTTGGCATTGTGCCGCACACAGAGGGTGAACAGGGCTATTCGGGAAAATATTTTAGTCAGTGTTGGCATTTGTGAGATCAGGGAGGATTGTTGCTGGACAGCAAAGCATGTAGGGACAGGAAGTCCAAAAGGGGAATACTGCAGTGGATGAAATTTCTTTGTCGTCTTTATCAACTACTGAGTTAGGCCATTGTCGTCAAGAGTTAAGACGAAAAGTAGGTTGTACATGAAAGTCTTGAGTAACCATGGTAGACCTGCAGAATGGATTGGCTTATTTCTTCATGGCTGTGGCGGTGAATTAGGAGGTTTTCAAAGGAATTGTTAATTGGTCACGTGTTGAGTAACTAAGATAAAACGTGTGAAATGTCGGACATTGGTAATTGGTAAGTGCCAAAGGGATTCTTTTTTCTTTACCTTTTTGTGATGTTTTCTTTTATCCAACGCCATGCGGGGAAAAAAATTATCTCTGCTCTTTAAAACAGAAATGATAGTTACATGATTCTGTGGTCCAGTTGTTGTACCATTCAGTGACAGGGAAGTGTACAGATGTTGTTATATGGAAGGTATGTTTTTACAATATGTGTTTTTGAATGTTACGTTGGTTGATATCTTTGAGGCTTTGGATTTTTGTCCTTAACCACCTTTTCATGTTTCATTGAATTTAGAATACAGCAATATATATATTTTTTATTTTTATTTTTTGTTGGTAACTGCGCACATACACTGCTGGACAACTACAGTATGTATTCCTTTTTGTTAGCATTTGGACATTGCAATCGAACAACCAGAAATCACCATTTCTTTATACTCAATCCTAATACTGTACTTTGATACCAATATGTTTGTGTTTTTATGTCTTCAGTTTTATCATCACCGGTCACATTGCAACTGCAGGGCAGTTCAAAGAGCATCTAATTTATTTTACTCCCCGAGAGAAACAGAGGAGAGTACTTGAATATCGACAAGGTGTCCAACCACCAAGACGGACACTGTGCGCAGAATTTAGAAACACAACAGCTAGCCAGTTAAAAGTCATATAAGGCTTACCAGCGTTTTCACAACCTTTAAGCTACACTGAAAAACATTTGAAACTGAATGTGATCCCGCCACCATTAATGTTTAAAAAAAGCAACAGACAAAAACGAATCAAAACGGTGTGAATTTTGGTATGCATTACGGTGCCACGTAGTTCTTGAAAAAAAAGGTGCTGCTATCGACGTGTGCATGTTTGCAGTGACTACATGCAAAATTGGGAGGAAGCATTCCGGCATGGGAGAAAAACGTGCTCTGGTTTATTGCCATTTCTTTAAACCAATCACAATCGCCTTGGGTGGCGCTAAGCACCGGGCAGAGCCACGGTGCCGCTGCAAAATAGTCTCAGGAAGGAACTTGTTTTGGTGGAACGTGTGTACGTTCAGAAGTAGTTTTAGTCATGCAACAGAAAACTCAGATTGGACAGATAGTCTAGCTAGCTGTCTGGATTTACCCTGCAGAGATCTGAGGAGCAGTTAAAGCAACACTAAAGCACTTTTCCCGCTTCAGTCCCCCTACAGGTTGGAAGCAGAATTGTCCATTACATTACATTATGCAAGTTTGTCAGATCGGGTAGCGGATCTGTAGTTCGAATGAGACATAATGAGACATTACAACAGCGGTAATGGACAATTTCACTTCCAACCTGTAGGGGGACCAAAGCGGGAAAAGTGCTTTAGTGTTGCTTTAACCATAGTCCTCATAAATCCACCGGAGTTTAAAATGAAAACACAAAGAAAGCGGCAGGTAACGGACTTCCGGGCGAAAAGAGTGACATCCGGCGGAATTTGCGGCGGCACCGGAGCAATCCCGGAGGTGGAACGTCGTGGTTATAGACTGAGGTGGGTGCGACTGTGAAGAGCAGTGAAAAGTGCCAGGTATTTTTGGAAAGTGACCGCCCTTTCCCAAACAATTCACAATGACGGTTTCTCAGATGGTTCTGTGTAACAAACCATCTGGCTGGTCAGGTTAGGAAAAATGTCTCCCAAAAAAAGCAAGAACCGAACTATGAGATTTGGACTTCAGGGTGTAGAAAAGAGGTTGAAAATGCTGGTATTCCTTCTGGAATTTTATTTTTTATTTTATTTTGATGTACGTCAATCAGTTATGTCGTGTACCGTTGTGCTACTACATACATTCCTAATCACTCTCAGTGCCTTAAAGCTGAGCTGAAAGAATACGTTGCTTCATTAATGTGTCCAACCACGCATATGAACTTTTTGAAAATGTTTTTTAATCTGATTTATAAATCCCAATACAGCTAAATTTAGTTAGAACTGTTTTGAATGACAAGTTGCTACATGTCGCCATCAAATCAAAAGAATTACAATTGGTAGGATTATCTAGCCTGACAAGCCAGACCCACATCAAGAAGTTGGGTCTGGGAACTCACCTCGGCTCAATCCGAGGGGCGGGATAAACGGTTGTCTTTCAAATTCCCTCTACACTCATAGCCAACCAGAGCAACGCTAGTTGATAGATTCAATTTTTGCCGTATATCCGGTCGGCAAAACTCCGAACACATCTTCCTTTTTTAAGAATGACTTCAGTGCTTAACTCCAAGTCTTCCAGAGTCGCGGCCAAGAGCGCTGTTCGCCAGCAGCAGTAGCAGCCATCTTCTTTGTTTTCAAGTAGCAGGGAATTCACGCGGAACCGTCGCAACTCTGCCGTCCTTATGTTAAGCCCCGCCCACCGACTCTATGTGATTGGCCTGACCAGAATTTGGTTTTTCCAGCTCGCAAGCCAACGGAGAGTCACTAGACTGACCCTGGCTGCAAATTACATTTGCGTCTAGATTTCTAGGCTAACGATTACCATAGACTAGTTAGACAATCACATTTTGCTAGCAATTTCTAGCATCACATTTGACTACATTTCCCATAACCCTTTTAGCTTCTGATCAAAAAAAGACACATTTGATTTAAAAAAGCTTGGATAGAAACACAAAGTATAATTAGTTTGGACTCGGCAGTGTGCATTTCCTTGTTTTATCTCTGCTCTGATCAGTACATACAGATAGGCTGGTAGATGTTCCACTTATTACTGCAAAACAGTGTTGAACTAAGGTTCAAAAGCATTACTGTTTGAGATTTAAGAGGCTTTGTTTTTTTACAATGTGCTAATTCCGTTCACCTCTGTAACACCCAAGAAAGACATTCAGTATAAACGCAGCATTGACGCAGGATCAGTGTTTAAACTTCTGCAGAGGCTGTCAGAGCTCCATGTCAGTCCTAATCAAGATGAGATGAATTATGTTAATCAGTGTTTTTACACGTATAAACAGCAGTACTGAAGCAAATATGAAAGACGTTAATGATATTTTCTCTTGTTGGTGGACATGAATTGTTTTTTTAACAGTATCAATAAAGGTTGACTTCCAAGCTTCTACTGGACAGTGTCTGTGTGTGATTTCTGCTTGGACTCGTGTGTAACACAGGAGTCAGTGTCTCGCCTGTCTAATTTCCCTTTTTTGCAGCTCCACCCCAGCAGGTTTGGACAGTCGATAAGTGTACCATTCACAGTTAGCCCTGTGTACTACCCACACACGCATTTTGGCTACCGTCACGAGCTGGAATTACCAAGCTTTTGGCTATGCTCCAGGTCCTGTTTAGCTTAACCTATTCATATTAAACTGATACTGTACCTGCAAGGAGTCTCTTGAATGCCCAAAATAGGCCCCTTTTTTCACAGCAGATGTTTTTAACTTATGGTAGCAGGAAAAGCACAGGTGACATTAATTACATAAAAGATTGACTCTGTTGAAAAAGGTTCCAGTAATCCTGACAAATGAGCCAGCATGTATAGAGCAGTAGGGCCCTTGAACTGGCACACCATAATAAATGTGATGAAATTATCTGCTGTGGGAAGGTCTTTATAGAAATGAACATTATATTCCTGATTTCAGGGGAAGACATGATGGCACCAACAGGCCTTTTTAATGGAAGGCAGTTTGCCAGGTCACAGTAGGAAATGCACCAGTGTAAATAATCTAATTAACGATGGCTGAATTCCAGGCCCTGTTTACACGTACATGGTTATTTTGAAAAACGAAGACATTTCCCTTCGTTTGTGCCTTTAGTTTACACTCAAACGGAGAATTCGCCTCTGAAAACAAGTCTTTCTTAAACATCCGGCCAGAGTGGAGATTTTGGAAAACTTTGTTTGCATTTAAACTAAGACAAACAAAGGTTTAGGCAGCCGAGGAAGTGAAGAGAGAGGAAGTGATTTGTTGCTGTTGTTGCTATTTTCGGGATTCTGATTGGCTAATGTGGGCTTGAGCTTCTCGTTACACTGCCACCTACAGGTTTGGCATGCTCTTGACGGCACTGACGGCACATACAGTGTACACAGGTACGTGTAAACGAACACTTTTCTGAAAACTGACAGCTGTGCACGATGTTATTTTTGAAAACGGAGAGGTTGAAATGTCCGTTTATGAAAATAGCCAGCCACGTGTAAACGTAGCACCAGTTATTTGTTATTTGAAATTGGGAATAAGGTAATAAATTGCAATACATGGCAGAATATTGCAATATGTTTAAAATCGCAATAATATTGTATCGTGACATAAGTATCGTGATGATATCGTTTCGTGAGGCTTCTGGTGATTCCCACCCCTAGGTGTAAAGAGCCTTTAAGTTTCAGGGTGCTGGTATTGTGCATGCTGCCTCACTGGGACACTCCAACAGATCAGAGCCCTCATTAATGTTATTAGTGACACCTGTGCTTTTCCAGCTATGACAAACTATGTCATAATTGCTATGAAAAAAAGCCTATAAAAGTTGTATGGGCCACTCACAACCATATTTATTGTTTACATTACAAATTCGACAGGAATGCTCATTCGGACGCTATATAACTGGGTTTTAATCCAACTAAGGCGAACAAAGAAACGTCCATACAACAGCCTCAAGATTTATCAAGGTCATAACATGGATGTATAATAAAAACTGGATACAGTCTTCAAGGGGGAGCGCACTAGATGTTTATACTCCACTAACTGGCATGGGGATAAAATGGCTCTTCTAGACTAGACTCGAAATGTTGTTGGACTGTATGGATCAAATTTCTAATTTTGCAGGGGTTGTGACGCTAAAAAAAGTATACACTGATTTATAAACGTTTTTTTCGCAATGTGAGTCTATGGGGGAAAGTATTTTTTGGCCAGAGTGCATGTGACGTAGCCTAGAAATCTAGACGCACCCTAGTGGCAGCAAATTTATTTTGCCGCCAGGGGGGTCTAGGCACTCTCCGTTGGCTTGCAAGCTGGAAAAACCAAACTCTGGTCAGGCCAATCACATCGTGTATAGAGTCGGTAGGCGGTTTTATGGCTGCTGCTGCTGCTGCTGGGAAGAGCGGTCTTCTGGAAGACTTGGAGTTAAGCTTTTCTTTGAGAAAAGAACAAAAACGGCACTGAAATCAAATCAAAATTTGAAAGACAACCATTTATCCCGCCCCTCGGGTTGAGCTCCGTCAATGGTGAGTTCCCAGACCCAGCATCTTGATGTGGGTCTAGCTTGTCAGGCTACAGGTGACGGGCTGGGAGTTGCAATTCCACTGTTTGGCCACTATGTTCAGGCACACTTCCTGGGGGCCTGGGTCATAAGAGTAAAATACTAACAAAAAATGTGCATAAAACAGGTGCATTTTGAAAAATGGGAAATGGGAAAAACAAAAGTGAGCAGCAGTGAGATGTTTGCTCTTTCATGTTGCTAATGTCATTTATTTGTTCTTAAAAATTATATATTAAAAATGAATAAATTGACTCTCTATAATGTAAATAGGTCCCACAGAGAATTATAACCAACTCAGCGGTTCACTCTCACCACTCTCATCAGCATTATTTTCAGCTGCAGCAGGCAGCAAAAAAGCTCTGAGGAACCCGCCGTACACTACCTGTGTTTGTTTTTAAGGCATTGCATGGATTAGCCCCTTTATATATTGCTGATCTTCTTACCCTACATCACTCCTCCTGGAACCTAAGATGGTCTAATCAGTTCCTTTTAGCTATTCCACAGTCTCGGATGAAAACAAAGGGTGATCGTGCCTTCTCCGTTGTGGCCCTGAGACTCTGGAACTAACTTCCCATTCATATCAGGTCCTCCTCTACTGCCGAGATCTTTAAGTCTTTTGAATAGAAGTGTGATGTTTGTATGATGTTCATTGTGTCTATACTTTTATTGTCTTCCTTTGTTTTTATAACATAATATAACTTTGTACAGCACTTTGTTCAGCCTAGGTTGGTTTTAAATGTGCTCTATAAATAAATTGGCTTGACTTGACTTGACTACCTGCCCAGCACCAAACGCCAGACTGACAAAAGCTGTGTTCGAAACTGTTCCCTATCATGGAAATAGTGCACTATATAGTGTGTTCGCCATTTTGTAGTGGTGTTCAAATTCTCCGTGGTCAATTTCATTCACTAAATAGTCCACTATAAAATACCCACAATGCACAGCTAATTTGAGTGTACATACGATGTACCCCGCTGGCTCTGGGGACGTGGAACGTCACCTCTCTGTGGGGGAAGGAGCCGGAACTTGTGCGGGAGGTGGAGCGCTACCAGTTGGATCTGGTGGGGCTTACCTCTACGCACAGTCTCGGTTCTGGAACCATACTCCTGGATAGGGGTTGGACTCTTTTCTTCTCCGGAGTTGCCCAGGGTGTGAGGCGCCGGGCGGGTGTGGGGATACTCACAAGCCCCCGGCTGAGCGCCGCTACGTTGGAGTTTACCCCGGTGGACGAGAGGGTCGCCTCCCTACGCCTGCGGGTTGTGGGGGGGAAAACTCTGACTGTTGTTTGTGCGTATGCACCAAACAAGAGCTCAGAGTATTCGGCCTTCTTGGAGACCTTGAATGGAGTCCTGTATGGGGCTCCAGTGGGGGACTCCATAGTTCTGCTGGGGGACTTCAACGCGCACGTGGGAAATGATGGAGACACATGGAGAGGCGTGATTGGGAGGAACGGCCTCCCTGATCTAAACCAGAGTGGTTGTTTGTTGTTGGACTTCTGTGCTAGTCATGGATTGTCTATAACGAACACCATGTTCGAACATAGGGATGCTCATAAGTGTACTTGGTACCAGAGCACCCTAGGCCAAAGGTCAATGATCGATTTTATAATCGTTTCATCTGATCTGAGGCCGTATGTTTTGGACACTCGGGTGAAGAGAGGGGCAGAGCTGTCAACTGATCACCATCTGGTGGTGAGTTGGGTCAGAGGGTGTGGGAAGACTCTGGACAGACCTGGTAAGCCCAAACGGGTAGTGCGGGTAAATTGGGAACGTCTGGAGGAGGCCCCTGTCCGACAGACTTTCAACTCACACCTCCGGCGGAGCTTTTCGTGCATCCCTGTGGAGGCTGGGGGCATTGAACCCGAGTGGACAATGTTCAAAGTTTCCATTGCTGAAGCTGCAGCGGGGAGCTGTGGTCTTAGGGTCTTAGGTGCCTCAAGGGGCGGTAACCCACGAACACCGTGGTGGACACCGGTGGTCAGGGAAGCCGTCCGACTGAAGAAGGAGTCTTTCCGGGATATGTTATCCCAGAGGACTCCGGAGGCAGTTGCAAGGTCCCGAAGGGCCCGAAGGGCTGCAGCCTCTGCCGTGAAAGAGGCAAAGCAGCGGGTGTGGGAAAAGTTCGGAGAAGACATGGAGAAGGACTTTCGGTCGGCACCAAGGTGCTTCTGGAAAACTGTTCGCCACCTCAGGAGGGGGAAGCGGGGAACCATCCAAGCTGTGTACAGTAAGGATGGGACGCTGTTGACCTCAACTGAGGAGGTAATAGGGCGGTGGAAGGAGCACTTTGAGGAACTCCTAAATCCGACTAATACGCCCTCTATGGTAGAGGCAGAGCTGGAGGATGATGGGGGATTGTCGTCAATTTCCCTGGTGGAAGTTGCTGAGGTAGTTAAACAACTCCACAGTGGCAAAGCCCCAGGGATTGATGAGATCCGTCCAGAAATGCTTAAAGCTCTGGGTGTGGATGGGTTGTCTTGGTTGACACGCCTCTTCAACATTGCGTGGAAGTCGGGGACGGTGCCTAAGGAGTGGCAGACCGGGGTGGTGGTTCCCCTTTTCAAAAAGGGGGACCAGAGGGTGTGTGCCAATTACAGGGGTATCACACTTCTCAGCCTCCCCGGTAAAGTCTACTCCAAGGTGCTGGAAAGGAGGGTTCGGTCGATAGTCGAACCTCAGGTTGAAGAGGAACAATGCGGATTCCGTCCTGGTCGTGGAACAACGGACCAGATCTTTACTCTCGCAAGGATCCTGGAGGGAGCCTGGGAGTATGCCCAACCGGTCTACATGTGCTTTGTGGATCTGGAGAAGGCGTATGACCGGGTCCCCCGGGAGATACTGTGGGAGGTGCTGCGGGAGTATGGGGTGAGGGGGTCCCTTCTCAGGGCCATCCAATCTCTGTACGACCAAAGCGAGAGCTGTGTCCGGGTTCTCGGCAGTAAGTCGGACTCGTTTCAGGTGAGAGTTGGCCTCCGCCAGGGCTGCGCTTTGTCACCAATCCTGTTTGTAGTATTTATGGACAGGATATCGAGGCGTAGTCGGGGTGGAGAGGGGTTGCAGTTTGGTGAGCTGGGGATCTCATCGCTGCTTTTTGCGGATGATGTGGTCCTGATGGCATCATCGGCCTGTGACCTTCAGCACTCACTGGATCGGTTCGCAGCCGAGTGTGAAGCGGCTGGGATGAGGATCAGCACCTCTAAATCTGAGGCCATGGTTCTCAGCAGGAAACCGATGGAGTGCCTTCTCCAGGTAGGGAATGAGTCTTTACCCCAAGTGAAGGAGTTCAAGTACCTTGGGGTATTGTTCGCGAGTGAGGGGACAATGGAGCGGGAGATTGGTCGGAGAATCGGCGCAGCGGGTGCGGTATTACACTCAATTTATCGCACCGTTGTGACGAAAAGAGAGCTGAGCCAGAAGGCAAAGCTCTCAATCTACCGGTCAGTTTTCGTTCCTACCCTCACCTATGGTCATGAAGGCTGGGTCATGACCGAAAAAACGAGATCCAGGGTACAAGCGGCCGAAATGGGTTTCCTCAGGAGGGTGGCTGGCGTCTCCCTTAGAGATAGGGTGAGAAGCTCAGTCATCCGTGAGGAGCTCGGAGTAGAGCCGCTGCTCCTTCGCGTCGAAAGGAGCCAGTTGAGGTGGTTCGGGCATCTGGTAAGGATGCCCCCTGGGCGCCTCCCTAGGGAGGTGTTCCAGGCACGTCCAGCTGGGAGGAGGCCTCGGGGAAGACCCAGGACTAGGTGGAGGGATTATATCTCCAACCTGGCCTGGGAACGCCTCGGGATCCCCCAGTCGGAGCTGGTTAATGTGGCTCGGGAAAGGGAAGTTTGGGGTCCCCTGCTGGAGCTGTTACCCCCGCGACCCGTTACCGGATAAGCGGAAGAAGATGGACGATGGACATACGATGTACCCTCCATTTTATTCCCGAATACCACAATGCAACGCGGCTGTGTTTTCCCTGAGGAGAAGAAGAAGCAGAAGCAGAAGCTCCTGCGAAAACTGAAAAGGAAAAATGGAGCAGGCTTTCGTTTCTAAACAGTGGAAATGTAACATGCAACATCAACACAACCTTTTACTATTCTCCGGAGCACTCCGTTTGTTTCAGGGACGTATTAAAAGTATTTTTGTTTCGGTTTGTTTACATGATGCTGGGCGCGCCCGCCTCCGTCACACAAATAGCCGGCACATCTACTGACACAAAGTTATTTTCAGGGAGTGTCCCAAATCTCGTTTGGTCGTTCCCTATGTAGTTCACTATTTAAAAAACATTACATAGGGAATAGTGAGTGAGTGAATGAGGGAACGGTTTTGAACACAGCTAAAGTTAAGGACTAGCTGGTAAACATAATGGATCATTTGGCAGCTAAAGAGCCAGATATTTCCCTCAGGAGTTGGTAGAGACCAAAACAAAGCTAAAAAATGAGAGTGAAGTGCCTTATATTAAACATTCACCAACACGACTCCAAATCAATGCTAATGTTTAATATCTGCTCAATGTGTAAATAAGCAATTGTTGAGTTACTCAACTTACAACTTAAGTGACCAAAACTGTACAGGAAGTTACCCAAAACAAGGTAAGTTTATTGCCCAATGAAAAACAGAATTCTTTACAGTAGCATGTAAAGTTAGACAGAGACACAAAATTGTGCACTTGCCATGAGTTCCTTTCAGCTAGCCTGATATGGAAGAAAGAACCAGAAATATGGTCTCGCTTTAGAGGTTTTCCCTTGTCCTTTAATCCTGCTGAGGCTTCTTTCCTGATGGATGGATGGGTGCTTTCCAGTGAATTTCCCCAAATACTTCTTTATTTCACTGTGCTGGGTTCACCACTGGCTATCGTCCGGTCAAAAGCTTAACGTTAACCCTTCAACCTCTACCTCCCAAATCGTCAGGAGACAGCAAGGAGGTAGGAATAATGGAACCGTTGGACCTGAATTCAAGTGGGCCGAAGTGTATCTGAGCGTCACCTTCCAGCTCCCCGAGGATGCCAACAATCAAGGTGTCACATTACAACTTAATGTGTATAAAAACACATTCTGCGCTGAGGGACTATTCAAAATCTGTTTCTCTGGTTGGTAATGAATTTAATACAGCCCAAGTAGCCTCTATGAGCAGTTCCAGCTGGATAATTACTGTGGAGTCTGCGTTTTTCCCCTCTGCATGCAGAGGAGAGAAGGATGTGGTATGTTGAAAGGGGTGGGCTGAATCAGAAAAATGGAGAAAAGAATGGAGAAAATGAGGCAGACGGGCAGTCAGTCCTCCAAACAGAGCTGAACAAAGCAAAAAGCAAGAATAACAGCAGCTGGGACTCTCCCTCACAGTCCCATCTCAAGTCAACTGTCCAGCGCTCAAAGCTGTCTCTTGCTGTCCCTTTGTCCTTTTCAATTATTTATGACCCTTTTCTCTGCTAGTTAGTGTCACTGCCTTGGATGGCTAGCTTTTGCTGCTATGTTCGTAAACTATCCCACAATGCATCCCACAACCTACATCATTGGCTGGTCAAAATCCAAGATGGTGTGTGGCCGGGTTGAATCAGTGGGTATAGCAGGCGCACATATACTAAGAGGTTTGTGCCTCGACGTGGAGGTCCAGGGTTTGAATCCGACATGTGATGATTTTCTGCATGTCTTCCCCCACTGTCTCACCCTTTCTCACCTAGCTGTGCTATCAAATAAAGGCAGAAAAGCCCAAAAATAATCTTTAAAAAAATAAAAATACACAATGTGAGTCCCTACATGATGTGAGTCGACTGTGAGCCTGGTACAGGCACCGCCAGTCAACGGTCCTTTCAGGGGCTGTGGCAGTTGAGTTTCGGCCAGAAAAAGTCAGCGTCATTCGGCCACAACAGTTATGGTTAGGCACCGAAATGACAAGTTAAGTTCAGAAAAAAAGATCATGGTTTGGATTAAAACACTCCCGAGGAACAAACACGCATTTCCTGGGTGAAAGTATGTTTTTGCACTTCGTCCAAGTGGTGTTGCCGTAGCTAGCTGTCAAAGATGGCGGCCGTTCTGCACATGCGTGACTCACATGGTGTAGGGGACTCACATCGTGTCTTGACAGGACTCACATCGTGTAGGGGACTCACATCGTGTCTTGACAGGACTCACATCGTGTAGGGGACTCACATCGTGTCTTGACAGAGGCTCGTCCTTGATAAGTTATTTTGGCTCAATAGCTGGCTAGCTAGTGAGCCTGCCGAGTGCACTATTTGAGGTTTTTTATGATAAATTTAGCATTTTAAAATGTATTACATCCACTTATTATACTCCTTGAGTGTTATTTCAACACTTTAGTGCTAGTTAAACAAGTTTTACAACCAACCTCTGGCATTTCTCGGGCTTTATGCCAAGTGAAATGACTGCCACTGCTACACCTGCTGGGTAGTTTGTTAGCTAACACCTCGTCCATGTTAGTGATGTTAGCTAGTCCTTCTCCTGCTGTAACTCAGGGTTTTGTTGTAGTAAAGACTGAATTTCAAGCACAAAAGTGAGTGTAACATGGTGGAGATACAGTATGTTGTTATGTAAAAACAATACAGTTAGATGAGGAGACCTCTCACCTTTTCATTCTACTAAGAGGCAACTTACTAGCTGAACTTTGAAAACTGAAAGTAGGCCTATGTGTTTCCAGAGTCTGACCTTTTCAAACTAAAAGCCAACTTAAATGGCAGGCTGTGAATTTTTTAAAGTTGTCTGTAGCCTAATTAATTTTTCACAAACAAAAGCCTGGGTACACATGATTATAAGTGGTTATTAAATGGTACTGCAGCCACATCACAACAATCACTTTAAGCCAGCTCTCTGTTTCTAGACTGGTTCACAGATATTCAGACAATATTTGTGGGGAGTAAATTCCTCCGTCAACCGCCATCATGAAGCAGACGAGGCAGAAGACAAATTTGCGCAAAGCCTCCATGAAGCATATCATTATATAGCCTACTGTATATAAAGACTACAACAATGTACTGTACATACTTATACATACTGTTCTAATGAGAGGTGGAGGAGTTATTGCTGTATGATTATAATTTAAGAGGCAACTGCATCATTTATAGTAGCATATGACATGTTTACTAGTGCTTGGGTTTCTCTCTCTGTAATATTCCTGTCTTTCTGACATCCCTTCTTTATATTTCTTTTGTGTACATCCCCTTTCTTTCTTTCTCTTTCGTTCTTTCTTTCTTTCTTTCTCTTTCTCTAAGCTGAAGAAAACCGAGGCCCATAGGAATGTGCTGATGGCTGAGTGTTTCATCTTGGTCTCACATTACCGCCCAGACTGAACCACACACACACACACGCGCGCACACACACACACACACACACACACACAGATGCTGGTATTTGTCATTGTGCCTGTATTTTGATGCCCCTGGTATCCAGGGTAACTGGTGTGAGTGCAAACAGCAGGATGGAAAGATGGAAAGCTGTCCTGTAAGCACACTGGTGGGTTTTTCTCCCAGTAAAAGCTGAGTTTATATGACCATATTCACTCTTTCTGAACCTTTATACACTGCTACACAGGGAAAACTTAACGTAATGTATTCTGGACTCTCAACACTCAACTGTCTCTCTCTCTCTCTCTCTCTCTTTAATCTTTAATCCAATAAAGGCCAGTGACAGGTTAATCTGACAGTGCTTATAGAGATGCCTCTTGCATCCTATGAAACAATGTCACTTGTTCCATTACTGTATGATGGTACGCTTTTGGTGAAAAGGTATTATGCTGATTATATTTATCTTCATTTTAAGGGCACTTTTCCAAAACTGTCTCCCAATTGTCCTAATGAGGATTTAATATAAAACCTTTTTTGTAAATGATGCCTCGCTTTCTCGCTAAATGTTTCGGTATTTACAGCATTTGGTCATAGACATCTTACAAAATTATTTTATATTAGAATATCTTTTCTCCCTTGTGTCTCGGATGTGTTTTTATTCTCCTGAAATATTTCCAGGATAGTGCCAATTTGATGCGTTACCATGACCACGATGTGCATTCTCCTCCCTTCTCCTTGCTGAGTTTAATTTGAAACACGTTCTTGAATGTAATTATAATGTTCGGCTGTTGCCTTTAGTCTTGTTAGCCAACGGAACACGGGTCACAGCACACCATTGGGTGGAGCGCGTACCATTGAGTCCTTGCTTCTTTTTTTTTTTTATAAAAGTTATTTATTAAAGCGTAACTCTCGCCAAAATGCAACCTTTGTAAATGTACCCGAGTCAAACTTTTGTTTAAAAGCATATTTAGGACAGAATCGCCACTTTTAAGATTTACCGAATTTTCGTTTTTCGGTCAAATGGCCTTTTGAATGGGAGTGCTAGGGGCACTTTTATGCTAGCCTCAAAATAGCTATTTTTAAAACACTAAGAAGGCTCGACACAACATGAGACTTTGCTCGAAGCATCACCAGGGTCTCTACACCTTAAAGAAAGCATTGAGAACATTGTTTGTGTACACAGAGTTTTCTAAAAAGAAAGGTTTTGAACAACTCACCGTAACTCTTGTCGTTTCCGGCCGCTACCACCTCGGTAGTCAAAACGAGTCGATATCCGAATGCGAATGAACGGACTCCATATGAGGCTACTTTTTCAACTACGAGGTCAATACTGTTTTTCAATAACGACAAAACAAGAAATAATCTGTGCATTTATATAGAACTAAGCTTTAGGAGCTTTCCATCTTTACTCTCCTCCCTGTTATGTTGCATTCGGAAATCGATTGTTTTTGACTGATAAAATGGCTGCGGCCGGAAACAACAAGAGCTACGCTGAGTTGTTCAAAACCTTTCTTTTTAATAAACTCTGGGTACACAAACAATGTTGTCAATGCTTTCGTTAAGGTGTAGAGCCCCTGGTGATACTTCAAGCAAAGTTTCATGTTGTGTCGAGCCTTCTTAGTGTCCCGGTGACCCAAAGGACAACACAAGGGTTAAGTCAGGACATGGTGGTTTTGGGAAGAGGCTATATGCTTACTATGGCGTTGGTTTATCATCCAGGCGTTTAATATTCTTTTTATAAGTTTTAGCACAAGCTCTTTTTTTCTCTTGAGTCCTTGACACAGCTGTTGGGGTTCTGGTCCGTCCTGCTGCCCTTTGCTGCGTGTCTTCCCCTCTCTTTCCCCCTTTCCTCTCTGTCACTATATCAATAAAAGCATAAAATGCCTAAAAATATCTTTTGAAAACATTCCCTGTTAGTCACTTAGTATTATGCCCACTTTATTCCAGTGTGTAAATATAGTATTTCCTTTTACATATCAACAATGGATCATGTCATGTAAAAGTGGTCCCTGAAAGTGACAATTATGACCCAACTCTGTAGTTCCCCTCAGCTGTACGGAGCATTTTAGCATCTGTAAAACTCATTGTTTCATTGCCCACAACTTCACTGTTTTTGTCACAACCTCAGCCATCCTAGTCATTTATCCACCTAGCTGCTTTGTGTTTACCTGATATACCAACTCTCCCTGTCATCACAGATCCAGACGCTCCCTCCTGCCCTGAACTAACCCCTTTCCCGCCATTCCTCTCACCTGGTTATCTCCGCCCACTTGCTCACCTGCTCCGCATTTCCCTGATCAGTCTTGCAGTATATATAGGCTACTGATCCTTCCACTCTGTGTTTGCTAGATTATCTAGTGTGTACAGCTAATATTTTTTTTAAAATAAACTTAAAATAGCATACATTTTAGCAGACCTGACAGAGAGGCATCTGGAGAGGTCAGCGCAAAGTGAAAGTGATGTTTAAGTTTTGCAAGGATTGAGAAATGCTCTGTGAACTGCAGCAGGCTTCTTGCTGTTTTAAATGATAAGCTGCGTTTATAAGCAGACTGCAGTTACACTGTCAGGCTACATGGACAGAATGTTTCAGAAAGTTGGAGAAATAAAAAATAATACGATCATGCTGACATTTGGAAAACACAAATTTCCAAAGTTATCGAATATGCACGTCATTGATCTTAATTTATTTATTTTTTGGTCAGAGCTGAGTGTTGAAAACAGGCCTTTCCACAGATACAGTGAATTCATACCACCTGGCTGTGAACTCTCAATCCAAACATTTGCCGCTCTTGGGTTTTCCAACAATCATGAGGTTGTGGACTTTGGAAACCCCCGAGGCAAACAAATCTACCACTGAAGACTAGTACTGACTCACTGTGTGTGTGTGTGTGTGTGTGTGTGTGTGTGTGTGTGTGTGTGTGTGTGTGTGACAGTTACCATCAGTTGTTCATTTGTTTGATTTTGATGTAATTTCAGTTTTGGTTTTGTTTTAGTTCTTTCAAATATGTGTAGATCGGTTACAGTGAATCTCTGTAAAGAGTCTAGCTGTTTTATGTGTGTAGTGACAAACTTCACCTTTGGATGTGTCACTGTATATTTCAATCTAATAAATTAGTTATATTTCCAGTTATATCACACTCTTTTTGCATGCAAAGATGCTTCAGCTGCGATCCCACAGATAATCCTCCGAACAGCACAATTTACAAGTAGAGACAGTCAAAAACAAAGAGAAAAAAAGAGAGACATTTCTAACAGCAACAACGCACAATTACAGACATGTTGTCCAGCGTGCCTGCATGGGTCCAATTAGACTTAATGTCATGCAATTTCCTCATCTTGTGAGGATGCACAAACAAAGTGTCATTACCAGGCAGAGATGTAGACAACAGTTTGGTGGTTGGGTTGGTTTGTTTTGAATGTGTATATGTGCATGTGCTTGTTGGCATGTTATGTGTGTCTGCGTGTGTGGTTTTTGTGTTATTGACTGGGAAATTATAGACTGGGTAAACCCAGCCCGATCTGCCGGCAATTTGATTTCGTCCTGCAGCTCAGGCTGGAAACCTGTACGTTAATCTATCCTGCTTCCGTTACAATTTTGCCGGGACAGATCACAAACTGGCTTTATCCACCTGGCGTGCTATTGGCGGGTTTAACACAATGACGATAGAGAAGCGACCAAGCAGCTTTTTGTTTACATTCAACTTGGTGGCCACCGAAGCGCAGCAACCCGTTGATGTCACCGGATATCGTTGGTCTGATTGGTTGAAGGACTATCCAATTGCGTACAGAGTCATTTGAACTATGCCCGTTGATCACGCCTCTTGTGCAGTAGAAAATACAGAGCAGACTCCCCAAACTAATGTTCAATCTTAAAAGATTGAGCTTGGTCTGGTGATAGCCAGACTAGGGAAATTAGGGATCATCGAGGGTCTTTTGGCAAATGCAATTACACAAAACAAAACATTTTAGATGTTGCTTATCAGACCTTCCTGAAATCGGGCAGTATTGACCAATTGCCTAGTCTCGCTTTGCCAGAACTTCCTCCACTGCGGCGCTGCGGATGAGAGTCTGGCTAGTCCACACAGCATTCCGGGATGGGAGAAAAACGTGCTCTGGTTTATTGGCATTTCTTTAAACCAATCACAATCGTCTTGGGCGGTGCTGAGCGCTGTACGGAGCAATGGCGCCTCTGCAAAATAGCCTCGGAAAAGGAACTTGTTTTGGTGGAACGTGTACGTTCAAAGGTTGTTTTAGTCGTGCAAAAGAAAACTCAGATTGGACAGATAGTCTAGCTAGCTGTCTGGATTTACCCTGCAGAGATCTGAGGAGCAGTTAACCATAATAATCATGAATCAACCGGAGTTTAGAATGCCAACACAAAGAAAGCGGAAGGTAAAGGACATTCAACCGAAAATGAGGGACATCCGGCTGATCTTCCGGCGGCATCGGAGCAATCGTCGTCGATATAGAGTAATGGAGCAGCAGCTGGTCAAAAAGTGTTAAAAAAAAAAAAAAAAGTGTAGCAGCCACGGTGCCAGCTCTGCTTTGCTCAGCACTGAAAGGAATTACAGTTCTGTGATGCAAACGTGGCACCGGGAGCTGCCCTCAACACACACATCCCCCTCCTCTCTGCTTCCTCCCTCTTCCTGCCAAAGCCAATGCAGCCAACGCGACCACTCAGGCCCCAGGGGCAACTTGTGTGGCACAGAACCCCCTCCCCCCCCTCCCCACCTCCACTTCTTCATCTCCTCCTCCCCTCACATGTACTCAGTAAAGCAAATTCTCACATATTCACTCTCCCTACCTATCTCCTTACTGTACTTATCTCCAACTCATGTCATGATATTTGACATCTTCATAGCACCATAACAACTCTATAAAGAACTTTTTGAACTCTCTAAATGTGTTCTCTACAGCACCAAACTGGGAAAACAACATTGTTCTCTTGTACTATGTGTATTGCCAGATAATTAGTAACTAGACTATTTTGTGAAGAACCATTGACGGTCATCCAGGTTTAGTTTGACTCAGACTGTCTCCAGTAAGCATTATTGTACCTTAGAACTTGTATTACCGTGCAACTCCCCTGACCAGGAAGTGGGAAGAAAGAGAAAGATAAACAGAGAGCACAGCTTGTTCCAAAACTCCCACGAATATGCATGCACACACACATATGGAGCTGGTTCACAGGGATTAAGAAAAATAAGGATGGACTGGTCTGAAGGGAGGTTTAATGGGCGGTTTAAGAAACAAGTAGTACATGAAGACAAAGCTGAGGTACATTCAAACCAAGAAAAACATAGGCCATACAAATGGAGAATATTTCACATTCAAATTTGCTTGATAACAGCTACTATATGTGATACACAACAAGTCCTCCAAAACATAAACACTATAATACAACCCACAGGAGCATTTTCCGTATTTAAACTACAGAGCGTAATGGTCGGTTTAAACACGTCAACGTTGTGAAACGGTCGCAGTTTGGTTAGGTTTAGGCGCAACGACTACTTGGTTAGGTTTAGGCACCAAAAATACTTATTTAAGTTTAGAAAAAGATCGTGGTTTGGATTAAAATCATCTATACGTTACTTAACATCCGGTTACGCATGTGGCGCAGAATGTGGTGCAGTTCCGTAAAGTAAAAAAAAAAAAATTAAAAAAAATGCTTGCTTACTTTTATTTTTAAACGGGACACAAACCCTGGTCTTCTGTTTGAAAGTCCTTTCTATGTTTGACCCATCCACCCCCCCCCCAACCTGCCTTCTTACGCTCTTAGGCCTCCTGCACACTGGCTGCGTGGCGTGAGTGTGGCGTTTCTGTTGCGTGTCAGTTACGTGGCGGCTGGCGGCTGCGTGACGTTTTCTTTGTCTTTGCACACCAGAAACATGTCTGACGCAGTGCTGCTGCTGCTAGCCTTGTCTGTACGCATGTATGTTTCCCATTGATAAAAACATAAATATATACTGATTTTGATTACAGTAAAGACAACATCGGCAGTATTGACGGCAAAATAGGCTACAGAATATTTTGTTCTGTATTGACAGGTGCAATATTTGAAAATCGATAATTATTTATTATTATTTTTTTCAATTACATTTATATCTGCATTTATGTCAAAACCTAGAGACTTTCAAACATCAAAATGTCATTTATTAAATGTATTTGTGTCAAAATGACATATAAACATCTTTTCGTATTCTATTTTGCCTGGAAACGCTTCCAACACGCTTGCATGTCGTGTGAAAAATAGGCGACGGTCCTATTTCTTGCATGCACGCGTTTTCGGTGCGGCTCGAGACGTGCGTGTCACGCAGGCAGTGTGAAAGCTCTAACCTGTTAACATGGGAGCCGAAATAAAAACGGACACGCCACGCAGCGGACACACGCTCACGCCACGCAGGCAGTGTGCAGGAGGCCTTAGACTTTGTCAGCTTACTTTGCTTTGCTCCCGTAATAATTACAGGAGGCCACCAGAGGGCACCGCCACTATAAACGTTAATGTGGCGTAAGTGCTGCTTGAACAAATTACCTATTGGAGCATTTTTCTTATGATACAGGGCAGCCAACAATCTGATATAAATGTAAGGGGCGTGTATAAAAATGATTAGGGTGGGGAGGGGGGCTGAACCATACGATTAATTTTATTTCAAAAAGCAAGGCCCTCCCCCAGCTGAAACAATTCATGTCACCAATAAAACCTAAAAGTAATAATAATAATTTTAAGATGGTGTACTCATATTTAAACCTTAATATTTAAACTATAAATTTAACATAGCCAGCAAATCACACAATAAAAGTGTAATTAGCAAATGTCAAAATGATGGCAAACATACCGGTAAGCCAAAGGTGGATGTTGCTGAGGCCTTTTAAACCCCACAATTTTTCTCTCCCCATCCTGAATTACAATAATAAATCAGTTTGTTTGTTCATTTTGTTTTAGTTTTTCAACAATAAGTTTTACTAGGGGAGGCTTACATAAAAAAATCTAGGTTGAGAAAAATTTGCAAGGCCATGCAATAAATAAATAAATAAATACGTACCATGCCTTTTCTACCCCCACTAATAATTTCCGTACAGTCCCTACAGAGATGTTAGACTTCTCCAGTTGTACTACACACCAGGGGCATCGGACTGGGGGGGGGAAGGGGACTGATTACCCAGGGCCCTCATGTGAAGAGGGCCCAAAAAGATGCTAGAATGAATAGCTGTGGATGCGGGGAGGGGCCCATAGAAAATGCCTTTCTACAGGGCCCAGAATTTTGTGCTACGCCCCTGCTACACACAACCCCAAAAAACACCAACAGTATCCAGCTTTTAAGAGTTTTGGAAAGTTCTGTAGACGCCTCAAAGTATAAAGACACAGGAGAAATGACCAGAGACGGGGAATGTGACTAAACTCAGGGCCCAGACACAAGTTTCACATTTACATAGTGGGCTTATAAGCCAACAGAGCAGCCAGGACACCCACAGTCGGCAGTCTTTTGCTTCACTGGTATTTGTTGTCATCCCACAAATGTGCTCATGAGCAAACTTTCTTTTCCAAATTAGTCTAGGTATATTGCAGGCCTGGTTTGCATTAATCCCCATATCCCATTATCATGCTTATTTATTTATCATAGACAGTAAATGGAGGAGAACTCTTTGCCTCATGAAATTTCATCTGGCATTTCATTGCTGTAATCCAGCATGGTTTATATGATCGTTTCAACCGTATTCAAACAACTGTATTTTGGTTGCAATCATCTCTTGTGTATACACATTCTGACATTTGTATCCCAGCAAAGTTATATTCTTAAACAACTTTTTTTCTTTCATGACCAAAGTAATGCTTAGTGGGAAACATGCAGTGTCTCTACTGGTTTCAATGGTACCAATTTTGGTATGGAGTTGTCACCAGAAGAGGAGAGAGTTACAGATGATACAGAGACTGAGAGACTACTGGAACTGTGTGACACAATTGATATTTATAGTACAAAAAAAAACTGAAGATAAAGTGGAGGTGTTGTATGACTGCATGGAAACTGTGTTTTTATGTAATTTGCCCAGTGTGGGCCTGCACACTCTGAAGGTCATGTTAAATTACACTCATAACTTAAGAAAATACATTGTTTCTCATACTGTCTGAATACCTGGATTCTCCCTCTCTCTGAAGCGCTCCGTTTTAGCGCCTGTCACTTTAAGCCCCTCTTCTGAAAAAGCACAGTCTTCTCTGATTGGTCAGTGTTTCCGGGTCTTCCACATCTGCGCTCTCTGAGTCTCTGCAACATCGTCATTACAGCCGGGGAATGACTGTAACGGCACCGTAGCAGCACTTTCTATCTATACATACAGTATAGTATAGTTGTGACATCACAACATTTTGGGAAAAAACGCTTTGATTTTTTTTGCTGAGAGTTAGCTAGATAAGAAGATTGATACCACTCTCAGACATGACAATGATATCCATCTTCTCAACTAACTCTCGGCAAGAAAGTGTATTTTCCAAAATGTCAAACTATTTCTTTAAACATGTGATGGAGTAATGCAATCTATGGTGCTCAGTCATAAACTTTAACCTTCAGATATGATGATGTGACTAAGCCTTCTAGTGAAACTACCACAACTCTGCATGACTGAGAAACACAAGTTGCATAGACTTGATGAGCATGAATTCTCCCTGAGAGCTGTAGATACCATCACCGACCACAGAAAGAAAAAAACAGCAGTGCAATCTGATAGGACAAAATCTAGTGACATAAATGTCATTTTTCCACTATCCTGCCATGTCATGCGGTTTGGATAGCATTATGTAGGCCAGCAGTAATTATGCTATATTAAGACTGTGTGTGTGTGTGTGTGTGTGTGTGTGTGTGTGTGTGTGTGTATCCGCCCCTCTTTTTTCACAACCAACAGATTGATATAGTGTATCGAGAGTAAAAAAACTGCCGTTATCTCAGTCTGGTTCACTGACAGAGAGGCCATAATGACTTGAGTAACACTTTATCCATGTCGTGACACCACAATAATAAATCTTATTAAATGGCAGAATCACAAAGTGCCTCATTGTGATGATAATAAAAGAGCACAGCACAACATGTGGAGGGAAAAAGTAAACAGATAAACCAATGTTTTTTGCTGACTTACTTTTAGGCTGTTCATGTTCTTTCTGACTGGAATTGCTATTTGCACAGGTCATTGTGGTTTTAATGATGTGAACACCTATTTAGAAAAAAACAGTAGGCCTACAAATGAGTGAAACTTTCTGGTTTTATGTGTCAACTTTATTGCATGGTAATGTGGTTGAAAGCAGATACCAATTTGAAAATAAACAATATGGCAAATTCGAATTCTGGTCCAAAGCTTTAACATTGATGGTATGAGATGCCATACAGCTTTGTCTGCACAAATCAAACCCGGACGACAAAAACGAAAGCAATAATTTTGGTTTGGTAAATTCTTACAATAAAAACATTGCTGTCTGGCAGCCGAGTCAAGTCTAAAGTCTCTGCTGCACACAAGTGCATCTTACTGGAATTCTTTCCATACTTGCATCTGTATTACAGTTCAATAATAATGTAACATTTTCATAAAGAAAATCAGACATGATGTTAAATGTGAGGGATTGCTTTTCATGAGCATGTTTCTGTTCTACAGACACCACACTGAAAGGAGTTGCTTCCTTGAAATTAAAAAGAGATTAAAATATGTAAAAGCTACTGGTAGGCTGCACTTGTAATGTTTAGTTCAATACACTCAGGCTTTTGCTGCTACAGGCGTATTGGTCTGGTATGCTAGTATTCTGTGGTGGCTAAAGTTAGCAAATATTAGCTAACTTTAGATAAACATAGCTGTGTAACTGAGTTCACTGACTTTCTACTACTTCTACTTCTACTACTACTGTACTGGTGCTACTTGCAACGCTAATGCTAGCCACCATAAGCTACTGTTCACACCGATGAAAATGATAAAAACACTTAGTCATTTGACTTAGTCATCACACAGAGTATTAGGGAGGAGCATTTCTGTTTCACTTTGTCAGCCTTGTCTGATTTAAACGTACGTCCTTCCAGTCATCCGTTCCCCTGACCTCCAGGCGACGCTGCCTCACGTTTTTACCTCCCCTATGGGAAAATCTGCCTTTGATGGAGCTCATATCAGCGTCTAATACCCTATAGAACACCGGGAGAATCTCCTAAGCTACAGTCTGGTACAGTCAAAGCTCCGAGACTGTCTGCTGATTAGAATGAGAGCTGCCAAGGAGCTTCCTGATTGGCCGCAGGGCAGGGATTGGAAATGAGGAGATGTTTACTTTAGCTCTGGGGGATTTAATCAGTGCGTCTCACCTGCACGGGGGAGCAAGTGTGTGTGTTTATGTGTGTGTCTGTGTTTGGATGGCGCGCTTGGCCAGCTTTGCGTGGGGGTCATGGCCAACGTAGGGCTCAGACGTGGAGCTGGTGTCTTGGTTCTGGCAGATGAAGAGGCTGTCTGGTCAGACTGATCCTGAGAACAGTGCAGTTAATTGGGCCTTTGTAAATGTAGATATGACTTTGTTTTATTTATATATGCATACATTATATGGAGAAGTATGTGTCTCAAAATGATTAGTAGTCTAGTTATGCAATCATCAGTCTAACATCATCAGCATAATGTTTTGTAATTTGAGGTATACTATGTGTTACGAACATGTTAAACTAACCGAGCTCGTTAAACCCCCAAAGACCACCACTACTAAAGGTTAGCCTAGCCGGTAACAAAAAAATCCCTCTGCCTCCTTTTCCCTGCGTGTTGCGTTCAACGTAAGTGTGAGACTAACCAACGTCGGTGAGAACAACGACGACGGCTGCCTCGGGGGCCGCTCCGGTGCCTAATTGGCTCTGTTCTATTGGCGTCCTTGCCGGGCGCACCGCTCCTCCTTGGTTGTAGCAGTTCAGATGTTTACAGGTGTATGTACAAAAGGTTGGAGTAAAGGGAAACAAGAAAGTATTTTGGTCCTTTGTCATCAGTAGTGTTCCTCATCTAGACCCGGCCTTTTTTTTGCCTCACCTGCAGCTGGAAGCAACCTTTTTACAAAACCACAATCCCCGCACATACCTGTGACTCGAGGTTAAATTAAGAACACAACCACTTTCCCATCATGTCATGTCAGTCTGACCCTGCCCACCACCTGAAAGACCCAGATCAATATCATAACATATGCCATTTTTCATGTAATCCTTCAAGGTTACATCTTTATAAAACAGCATTTTGATGAAGTATCAGGTGAGATATGTCGACCATACTATTCCATATGATTGAAGATGATTTTCACTCAAGGCAAATTTATGCTTCTGCATTAAATCGAGAGATTGGAGATACCAACCCTACGACGGACCCTACGCCGTAGCCTGACGTGCACCTCTAAAAAACTGTAACTACAGGTGACGCACCTCGCTCGGCTGTGGCTTAGTTGCGTTGCATTTCCCCCTACTCATTTCCGGGTTCTCCTTCTCAATAAACAACATGAAATCAAGGAGAGGGTTCACTTTTCCTGCTACATATTTCCCACCGTGGTCAGAAAGAACAGAGCACTGTTTCTCTCACTATGCCTCGGTATGAGTCGGTACTTGCTCCGAAGCGAATCACAGTCGCTCACTCGCTCTACCACACACTCCCCACACACACACACATGCCGCCCCTGCTATTCTTTTAAAGAGAGCGATGCACACACCAATGCACAATTATAAACTTCAGGCCACTTACGTAGGCTGTGGCGAAAGCTCTGTGTGGAGCCTCCGCAGAACCATAAATCAGGCTTAAGTGTTACAAATTCTGACACTGATTGAAAATGACTGTTTCAAGCTTGTTCCTTGCTCTATGTTGTCAACAAACTGAACATGTCTCATATTAACCCTGAGACCTTTAACCAGTCACACAACTCCACACACATCTTCCCGCCATGCTAAGTCTTGGAAACCTGCCTCATCTTGTAACACCTTCCATTGGCCCTGCTCCCACTGGGCGCTGTGTGACGTGTCTCACCCCATGGCCTGATGTCTGTCAGGCCATGGGGTGACCAGGTTTACAGGTGTAGTTTACGGTACAAGGCATTACATGACTCACCCACACACCATAGTATTATGTGAGGTTTAGGTAAGGGTTAGGTAAGTGGATGAGAGTCTGGTGAGAGCAGGAGTCTGGGGATTAGCTTTAAAACCACCATAACTAGCCCTACAAGCACACACACACACACACACACACACACACACACACACACACACACACACACACACACACACACACACACACACACACACCTGTGCTGAGAGTAAGCTTCTTCATCTATTCTGGAGTCCTCTGTTATTCTGAACAAAAGTTTGCTTTGCATAACAATCCTCTGTATTTATCCCACAGAGAGCACACACACGCTTCTCATAAACATTGTGATGACTCATGAATGACCTCCAGTTCCGTTAAATCACTGCAGGAGATTAATGTAGTTTACTAACTTCAAGTACACATTACACATTACACCGAAAGGGATCGGCAGAAATATTGGTGGGTTTTGTTAAAAAAGCAAGCCAGCATGACACTGTTCCAAGAGCTGCAGAGAAGAGGACAAATGGGAAAACAAATTGGTGTTACCTCTGAAAACATTACCAAGATATATATAGGAACATTATCCAATTCTTAACTCTTTACTGCTGCTATGAAACTAGAAATATTTGGAAACTGAAGTTCTACCCAACGCAATCATCAACAGCTAATTTATTCTTCTTCTGTCAGTCACAAAGTAATCAAATAAATCTAGATTTTACACAATGTGCAATGTGTCAAAATATTTACTTTGAAGAAAATTGTAATGAGGGGAAAAAAATAGCAAATGATGTCCCGAAGTATAAGCTGGAAAACCGTTGCTGATGGAAAAGAGTGAGTGAGGGAAGGCAGGAAATGAGTAGAAATTAGATCTTTGCCTTTGAACTCAGGCAGGGCATGGTTGCACAAGTAGCAGCAAGAGCATTTTGTCACTCAAAAACCATACAGTACCATCAGTAAACTAACTTTATTCTTCTTTTGGTGCTTTGCTGGGATTGGGGAGAGTAGGAAATTCCACTATTACTACTGGGAAAATGTAAGTCAGCGCTCCAAGCTGGAGACTGTCAAGATTTCTCAGGACTGTATTTTTTCCTATAGCTGCAGCTAACTGCCGGCGCTATACATATTACCTGGCACTACCACCTTTTTACAATCTATCAAAACACACTTGGTGGGCAAACTGTCCAAGATAGTCCAGCTGCAGACCTCACATCTGGGGAACCAGAGACGCCAGCCAGTGGAAAGAAAGGGACCCCAGAATTAAGATCTGTCAAGCAACAAAAATGAGATAAATCCTTTCTTGTAGTGTGTTTGTGAAAGAAATGCTCTGCTAAATAAGCTAAATAAAAACATGCCCAACCTGTTTGGATAAAGTGTAGGCCTACTTGATGTTAGCCTAGAAGCCAACAGGTCTATAAAGATTCAAAAATAATATATTCTCTGGAACAGAGATGTGGGTCTGAACCAATACTACCTTCAAAATGTACTCATAAAAATAATAAAAAGATTTCCTGCATTCCTGCATTTTTTATCTCCTTTCGGCTTAGTATGAAGGTAACAGTACCCTCACTTCAGTAACGACACGCTACACTGCATACAACAAGCTAATATCACGCATTAGCTGACTAACGTTTAATGTTAGCATTATTGTTTCCAACACCTTGCTAATATTAAATGCATTAGTTCCAAAAATCATTATGAAAGACTGAAGATAACATCATTGCTCGTTATTACACAGCTTTGTTGAATACACGAATATGATTGGTCAGTCACGGCATTCTACAGTTTATTTTTGTATAGCAGACGGTTGCCATTGACAGAGTTCTGATCATAACTCTGGAGGACCATTTTTAAATCAATAAAATCATTTTTAAATCAATATTTGTGCTCATATGGAGCTCATACTGCTGATCAGCGGATCACAAATTAAGAAAAAGGAGGGAGGAAATGGGGAGCGATAGCGCTAAAGGCTACAGTGCAAACAGAGTGTATGTTAGCTCCATGGTTAGCTCACACTCACTGGGGCGACCTGGCTTCCATGGGAGAGCCATGCTCATCAGTGGTAACTTTAGGGGTCCCGAGTGTTATATGCCAGCGTTATCAGCAGGTAACCTCTGTATGAGCACTGATCTCCCGCAGAAGCCCGGCTCAAGCAGCGTGCAGTGCTTAGCGGCGGCAAGTCACCGGCGATCAGCCAGCCAGTGAGACATGAACACGAAGGGAGGGGCCAACAGTTTCAATAAACCCTTCTCATTCCCAGGTCGTCCAGTAGCGTCGTCAATGCAATGTTTTTTAAATCATTATTCTGTGTCCAACTATTGATTTCTTTAGTAAGTAGCCGTGTGATAAGTGGGCTAATGTAGATCGAGTTGGTCATCATTGCGAATTGAACCCCTTTGATTGTCCTGCATCATCCTGTCTGGGTTCTAATTCATAATAATGACCAACTCGCTCTCCATTATCAAATATATAGAACTCACTTTCTGTGTGGCTTTCTTACAGATTGGATTTTATTTCACCAGCAAACACTCCTACTGACGATTAGCTTTAGCGCTATCTTTTCCACAATAAGCTAACGGTCAGTAGAAGTGGAACCCACAGAAGTTGTAATTACAGCCTATAAGTTGGGAATTTCCAACTATGAAGGGAACATAGTGCTTATGTCCAGTGAGGGTGAGGATGCAGGAGATTTGCTGGGGAGTTCAGGTTTCTCTGGATGGTTTTTATTTGACTCTCGTTTTTGATTCACCACTTCCTGTGGTGCAGACTTTCCACCATACGGACAGCAGGATTTCATTTGGGCAAATGTCCAGCCTGGTTGTAGCTTTACTTTTTAATTCAGTGTGACAAGCTGGATTTGTTTTGTCTTTTTTTGGGAGATTTTTGACAAAATAATATAGGGTTATTTTTTTTTCATGACAAGCCTGTAACAGAGGAGTTCACGAAAAAGGACATCTGTCAAACCAATCAGCAATACGTTCTAAAACAACACCATTCAATGCAGTATACGTCACACACAACAAGAAAATGAAGAGAATTGATATAACATACTTTTGGATAAAAAATGGGGTAAATCTTGGCCTCACTCTACCAGTTGGTGCATTTAAGCACTCCCTTTTTAATTTAATTTCCTAACATTTCAGTCATAACTTTGCAGTTCAACAGGGAGGATTAGTGTAAAACTTTATGTGTCCGCCTGGGTGGTTTTGCTGCACGCAGAAAAGAGTCAGAGGAAAGAAAATTGGACACACACATTATGATGTGGGAGTTTCATAAAACATATATTGACTGAGCTCCTAAGTTAAATTAACAACCAAGCCTGGGACAATGTAATGTCCAAACCCTAAAAGCTCTCTGCTGTGGCGTCAGGGTCACCCTGGGTCTGTCAGTGGGGGAACAGTTTAGAATAAGGCTGACTGGGCGAGTGACCACAAACACAGCTCTCCCTGTGAAATTCCACCGTCAATAGGGGCTTTTTCCAGGCCCGGTGCACCACAACCCTCCGGAGACCCTGTGTTTGCAGAGACTGAGAGCGAGAAAGAGACAGAGTTGCACTGCTTGAAAAGTACCCTGTCCGAGTACTGAGAAGATGATATTAGTTGTTACAAAATGTGCAGCATGACAGTAACAATGGGCAGTATTTTCACAGTACTGTACCAGAAAGGAGATGCCTCTAATGGCTATCTACTATGACGAAAACAGGGAGTAAAACCTGAGCGTATTGGCTCCAAAAACATGATGTCTGATAACCTTTACCTGCCTTACAGACAGGAAATGTTGGATTTATCCGTTGTTTACTCCACAGCGTTGCGGAGGTCACTCCTCACATACATTATGGGATAGGAGAACAAAAACACTCTGGGTTGTTTGCATTTCTTTAAACCAATCACAATCGTCTTGGGCGGTGCTATATTCCGGATGCAGCGTCGGTGGCTCTGCAAAAATGGTCTTGGGAAGAAACTTTGACTGATGAAACCTTGATGAAACATTTGCCTTGCGCAAAAGAAAACGCCACATAAAATATTAAATGAAGTTAACTGTTCACACAATACAGTAACATGAGCTATTTAAATTAGCTGGATACATGCTTAAATGTCATTTGCTCTTAACAGTGTATCACCGTGTCCATAGCTATCCCCACAAATCGGTCCCAAAACGTCCCAGTTAGATAGTAAATGCCGTAAACTTACTCTTTGTAAATCTTAACAATCCTTGCCTGAAAGAACCAAGCAGACCTGCCTTGTTGCACAATCTAAATTGTCTTCAAAACTTGCCATTTACGGAGTGTAGCTTGCTAGCTCGAAGTTTGTTTTTGTTTTTTTTCCCCGAGGCGAACAGAGTTTGAGAACTCAACACACACACAGAGCGGAAGGAGAGGGACAAAACCTGCACGATGGAAATCTGCCGGATGCCACGTAATTATCCTGGAAATGTACTATCGTTGATCCAGACTACCTTTCCACCAATGCTGTTCGATTGACAGGTGGCTGCTGGGAAATGCAGAGCTGAAACATTACTTGATGTGAGGCTTCAGCATTAGGATGGGGACATCGCAGAATAAAACTAATGTGAATGTTGAGGGTTGTTGAATCCTGTGCATGAGTACCACATGTAGCCCACAGCTTCCAACCCATTTATATGCCAATAAAGCCAACTTTAACTGTAACTACCATGTCCACACCCTTATTTTGACAGCGTCAAAAGGGCAAATTTGGGAAATGTAGGAGTAATTTTCTGAGCGCATGTGCTATAATTCACTTAAAGTGCTCATATTATGCTTTTTGGTTTTTTCCCGTTCCTTTGTGTTATATATCTTTGTTGTGCACGTTATAGGTTTACAAAGTGAAAAAGGGACTTACCATCTCCAACAGAAAACACTGTTCACAAACTGCTCCAAACAGCTCTATTGTAGTCCAGCCTTTACTTCCGTGACGACCGTGCATCACTTTGTAACGCGTTATAATGCTCGCCTAGCTGCTAGTGTGGCACACCCTCATACTCTGCTTCTGACTGGCTAGTAGTCCTTACCTAGCTTACCTTGTAGCTAAAACTGAGAGCTCAACACACAGGGTGAAAAGAGGAGCTGCAGCAATGTGCAGAACAACAACTATATGGTGTTTTTTGAAAATTAAACCATGTAAACCTATTCTGATGTAACTCTAAATACAGTTATGAACCTGAAAATGAGCATAATATGAGCACTTTAATAAGCCCTGTAGTGAAAATGTGTCTTTGTGAAAAGCAACTTTCTCCCATGGTCCATATTTTCACTCTCTCAGGTTGGGCAACACTGCTTTCAAGAAACACACATACTGTAAATCATCTGTTTTGTGACTCAATATGTCACAGGCTAAAACCAAACAAAACTGAGTGTGTTCATCTCCAGTTCACTTAAGTATTTACACAAGAGCAGAGCACCATCTTGTGGTGAAGATGAATATCTTTCTCTTGCATGGAGACACTTTTTTAAAAACTTATTTCAGACTCCTTTGTTCAGGAAGAAGGAGAATTAGTACGAGACCATCCATTTTTCACACTAAATTTTATTCAACAGTTTAAAAAGATGCTTGAAAACAAAATCAGCGTATAAATGAACCCACCGAGTGTACAATAAATTGTTGGTGTCATTCATCATCGAGGAATCACCATGTCATGACTAATATATACAGACACATTTGAATGGACATTTTGAAAAACAATGTTTGAGATTTGTCTTTAGTGAGTGCTCTATGGCTGTTTTCTGTGTGAAAGCTTTATTCAACTGCAATACCTTCTGGGAAAATGAGTTCGTAAAGTAGAGCAGGGATGTATGGAGTGATACTGGTTGTCATCTAAGTATAAAATAAATATCCCTGGCCTATTATGGCTTTTATAACCAGCATAATAACCGACTTCAAATGCAATTCAGTTCCACCCGTGTGTAACATTACAAAAAAAGTCAAGTCTTCAGAAGTGTAGACATGTGCAAACATTCTAATGAGGGCAGGACAAAGTGTGTCATTGCGATTGGTGTCGGTTTGCATTGCTCCCGACTGTGGAAAACACTAGAATACGAAAACTGATGTATGAGTGGGAGAAATAAGCAAACTGCCTCCATTGAGGAAGATGCAGGGAAATGAGCAGAAGCTCTGCAAAAAGCGATGAGTGGACTTTGAGTTTTTTTTTTCCATTTATTTATTTTTGTCAAAATCTTAAAGATGCTTTGTTTTTCATACATTGTCTCCTCCAAATGCCCGAAATTTGAATAAAGTTGCCTTGAGCACAGTTTTTACCACCTTTCCTAGCCACTACTCCCGAAAAAGAATGTGAGTGCTAAACTTCTTGTGAATCTTCACAATTTTCCCTTTTAGTCTTTACTAAAATAAGAGGCGGAACTTGCAGGCTGTGCCAGGCAGTGGGCTTAAACTTTAACTTAGAAGAAAAAAAAAAAAAAGAAATAACTGAGGTGGAATTGCTGGCGACACACTGGAGTGCAATTCATAGCTTTAGGCGAGCTAAATCAACACACAAGTGCTATGGTGTATCCTTAGCTTAGAAGGCTGACAAATGAATAGATAAGAAATAACGATCTTAGATGCGATACTGTAACCCTTAAGGCTCTTTCCACAAGTGAGAAAGTACTTTGAGTTCCATCTGGCTATTTCAGTTAGTATAGTAACTGAAGTAGTGTAGTAACTAGTATAGTATATCAGTTTGATCATCATTTGGTACAGTTTTCTTATGCTGACTGTTCATGCTGGAGACATCTCATCTATTTAATAACACATTATGTATGTTGTATGCTACAACCCTCAATGAGGGGATTCCTTCTGGAGTTCCCTGAAGGTGGCAAACTAAGGGACACCTTAAGTCCCTTAAGCCCGTTTACATTGTGGTAATGTGTCGCATGTTGTAGCGTATAGTTAGAAAATGACTTGAAACTCAGAGCGAGCGTAGGGACAGATAGCGGAGATGAGGACAAACACCCAGCTCAATCCAGCAAGGTCGCTGTAACACGAGGCGCTATCGATAAAGTTGTCAACGGAGCTCCCCCCCCCCCTCCCCCTCCCCCTCCCACCCCGCAGCTCGATGACACCTTTCACAGCTGAGACGTGCAGGGCAGCTTGCTAAATGGACACAGGGAGAGAAAAAGTTGCGTAGGCGTTTTTTTTTGTTTTTTTTTATGTTTCGATATTTACTCTGTGAATGATGAGAGCCCATCTGAAGACGACGAAAGCTTGGATATACATTTCAAAAGTGACAAACGTGACCATTTTTTGACAGAGGCATCCGATTATCTGACAGGGGCATCAGATTACAGCAGGCTTGCACCTGTAGATTGACCTTTCTTTAACAATACTCGTAAACTGGTGCTCTGTGAAATCTGTAGAGTCCGAAAAAACTAAACAAAAATGATATGAGGTCTAGGTCTATTGTATTGCACATACAGAGAAAAAAAATGCTTATTCAAGTTTGCATACAATGATTAGGAAATATTCCCAGGAAAAAAACAACATTGGTAAAAGGAAAGCAAATTAAAAAAGTTGATTGGGATTAGCTTCAAGGCTGAAACTGGATAGCGAAGAGACCCCAAAAAAAATATTTCGTTTTTATTTACAATAAAACATTTTCATTGATGGGGTGAGCTGTGGCTCAGTTAGGTTTCACTCTGATGGTTTTATTTTATTCTCTCTAAGACAGGAGCGGTGAATGAAAAGAATGGGGGGGGTAGTAGAGGACATATTCACAAGGCAGGTCTTGATTCTTAACCCTTAATTGCCTGAATATCTATTCTGGGATGTAACCCAAATTGACACCAACATGACCTGGAAGTGCCATTCAGGCCAAGAAGCAGAGCGAGGGACTTTCGCATCTTTGCTGCTCTACTCGTTTGGGAATACACATGGTTTGAATTATCCTCTTTGAAATTTCTAGTAGGTTGTGCAATCTCAAAAAAACGTCCTCCGCCAATGAGGTCATGTTTTCAGTTTGCTTGTCCGTTTACGAAAAAGCACTACTTGGCCCGATTTCCATGAAACTTGTTGGAAGGGTGTCGCATGGACCAAGGAAGAACCAAATTACATTTTTGGAGCGGATCCGAATCACAGAGCACATACACAAATGGATGGACATGTGGTGTCGGAATGATAGGTGAAAAGTAGTTCCCGAAAATTCACGCGAACGCCCTCTCAAATCCTAATGTTGTACGGCAAGGCCTTGGCGGCGGTCTGCGTTCTTGTTTGCGTTCCCCGAGTGCCCTTGTATTTGTTTTTGTTTTGAAAAAGATTCAAAAAACCAATATAACATTAAAGTGTCCAATATTTAGGGAGGCTGTACTCGATATTCAGAAGAAGAAAAAAAAAAAAAAGGCTGCTTCCACACGGTTCTCACAGACCGTTCCCCCGACTCCTCAAATACAGATGCTTTGTCACGGCCCTCGCGTCTGATACCGACGCACAAGGCACTCACATGCGCTAACGTGCACGCACGGCTGGACCGGATAAGACAAAAAACAGAGAAGCTCGGATTAACACACACACACACACACACACACACACACACACACACACACACACACACACACACACACACACACACAAAGTGTGACTTCATTCTCTGCTCAGGACACCATTACTCCGCTATTTCTTTCCATAGAAAATGTTTACTGCTATTTTAGTGTTCAGAACACTGAGTACAGCCCCTTTGAAAAAAACAATAATTCAGGTTTCTCAAATTTTGTCATTTTGCAGATCTAAATATCCAGGTCAAAAAGTCTAGTTGCTCAAGTTGGATAAATTCACACACCGAAATTCAAAATGAAAAATTTTAACTGGAACATTCACGCTACCAAAGAGCCTGAGCCTGAATGGAACCGATCACTCTGTCCTATCAGGTTACTGTACTTTCTTTCAGTCCTGCGAGCCAAGTTCAAATGGAACTGTATACCGTGTACACTTGAATTGTATATCTGGATATGTCAACCCCCCCCCCCCCCCATGTGTCATGTTGCTTTATGTGCTAACACACTGCTCAGAAAAGCTGCCATGTAGTCTAACATATAACTGTGAAATCACTGTGATTTCAGAGTTCAGATAAATGGCGTGCTAGGATTGCTTACATACGATCCATGGGAGCAAGAAACTAAATGCAGCCGGGATTGATATTCACAGTGCTTAGACAAAAAAAATCGGATGGGTCACATTTGATAGGGGAAATATCTGAGCTGCAGCGTGAATGTAGCCACAGTGTTTTACCACACACACTGCCAGGCATAATGGGAACTTAGCAGCATAAATTCAAGGCAATTTGTGTTGACGCGTTTCTTTCCTCTGGCAGCCACTGTGGTTGGTGACAAACCTGGTGGAACAATTCAAAACAATGTTTGCTGTGCAACAATGATCAGAGCTGCACTGTACTTCTATATACACAGGCTAAAGGCAGGTCGTGCGCAGCGTCAACCTGAAAAACAGGCTAAATGGCTTGTTCAAAAGACTGAATGTTTCTTGACCTGTTCTGCACGAGATTATTCTTTATCTAGGGAATTTCACATGCCCCGACTTCCCTACCGAATCAGTTGGACCGGACATTAAACCAACTTTACATGGCCAGCTCCCTCGTACAAAGTCTGTGTAATGTCCAATCTCCACTCCAGCGAGTGGCAGTGTTAATGACATTTCGATCATGGGGCTTGCGCAAAACTGGAAGAAAAGAAACATCCTATCCTAATTCATTTACACGAGGACGCAAGCGAAAATGTCTTAACTGCAGAGACGGCATGACTCAGGAAAATCTGTCGGTTCAGTTGGTGTGTGTTAGGGCTGACTCCTTAATCATCAGACATTCAGGGGACGGCAAGAGACTCCATCGTTTACGACCAAATTCTGAATCAGCTACGTGTCCCGTGGTGTAATCCTCTTCATGTCCTGTCTGCTGTGCACTTTACCTTGGCGCCACCCCTCGTCTAAACCAAACAGAGTATTGCCAGTAAGCGAGAACACATGACACGACAATCTGCTGTCGTGTGCTACAATGTGTGAAATGGCAGCTTCGGACATTGTCCGCGCCTAATCCGGTGGACGTTAACCGGGGTTCATATGAGAAAACGTCCAAATCGCTAGAGTGTCCCTTTAAACAATTGTTTGATGTCAACACCAAAACAAATGACTTCCTGTAATGAGGTCCAATGAGAATCAACACCTAATTCGACAGTTCTTTGGGGCCCTCAGCTCATTGTTTTGGTTCACCGCTCCGTATAGACTCCTAATGGCTCTCAACAATCCCACGTGTGAAACGATAGGCAGCCATTTCTGGCAAACAAGCTCACACCAGCCGTCTGAATGCTGGTGAAGAAAGTCAAACATCGAGCGAACAAATGTGACAGATAGATAGATAGAGATATATATATATCTCTATCTATTTATTATTATATATTATGTTATAAAGTGGTCAATAATGCAGCTTTTAAGACAATAATTTGTGCATGGGAATTTCTCTTTCTCGATACAATACGACATGATTGACTACAAGGCTATGACCGGGAAAACAGTCTTGTCTCTATGAGCTACGTCAAAGTGAAATTATATGGGCCAAATACATAATCATTTTACACACACACACACACACACACACACACACACACACACACACACACACACCAAATGTTTTGTCCGTAAGATTCATGAAATCATCATTAAAAAAAAAAAAAAAGGCAGCAGTTATAGCTTGGATCGATGTAAGAGTTCCTGAATCTAAAAAAAAAAAAATACAGAAGGCTTAGCCTAGCGGTTAGCATCTGCAGGACATTAAACCCTTTTTTTTATCTTGTAGAAGGCACACAAACTACCACAAAAGTATAGTAATAATCTTCAAATGTGCAAAAAAGCTCAGTTTACATTATTTCCTCAACAAAGAGAAAGAATGGGGCGGGGAGGGGGGTGTTCCGTATCTCACTCTCTGCCTCCCCCTCCTCTTTCTGTGGAGGAGAAAGGGATTGCGGTGCAGAGTCCGTGTGCGTCATTGTAGAACTGTGCTTTAGAACCAACCCAAAACTCCTCTGCATTTCTTCCATTGGCACTTAGTTAGTGTTAGTGCAGATTAAAAAAAAAAAAAAAAAAAAGGGGGCAGAGGCAAGTCCGCGTGTGCAGCATGACGTGCACATTTTGTCTGTGGCTGACAAGTTCTGGCCTTTACTTGGAGATAAGGGGACGAGAATCTTCAGAGTTAGCGTGGTGACTGGATTCGCTTAAAAGAACAAGCCAGCAGACCCCGAGAATGATACAATGACACATAGTAGGTGAAAGAAAGCAGCACTTTTGAGTTTCTCCCTCATGTTTTTACTACAAAAGTAGCGTTGTACCTCCACAGTACAATTTTATTTCAATAACAGAAACTGTTCTCAGAAAGCATAAGTTATCCAGAAAAAGGACCTTTAAGTGTCGGCCACCCACCTCACTACCAGCTGCACCTTCCTTCCCTCCATCTATCTATCTATCTATCTATCCATCCATCCATCCATCCATCTATCTATCCTCTGGGTCCTCGGGTAATGCAGGCGCAGGCGAGGAGGCTGTGGTTGACAGCTTCGGGGCTCGGAGGGCCTGCGGGTTGACGATGACCTGGATGACAAAGTCCTTCTGGATCTTAGTGTCCTGCAGTCGCGTCTTGTCCGTGAGCAGCTTCCCAGAGAAGAACCAGCGCTGGTGGGCGCCGTCGATGTCCTCCTGGGCCTGCAGCTGCTTCTTCAGGAGCCCTATGGTGTCCCCCATGCTGGCGTTGAGGCGCAGGTCCGTGCCCGTAGACAGTCGTACCTACGGCCAAACGGGACGTGTGAAAATAAACACAAAAGGCAAAAAGAGACACAAGTGAAATTTGTCTTTGAAGGATAAATAAAGACGGTAACTTGTAATACGACGATATTCTTTATTAGATTATTTCCCCTAGAAATTGATATTTATTGATTTTTTTTGTACCAATGATTGACCTACACATTTTCTGTTTATATGGTTCTGCCGACTACACATCATATCCGTTTCCAGCTAAACAAAGCGAACGCACTTTACAAATGAAATAAATGTCAGACTGACTGACTTGTGACGTGCATTCTTTTTTTTAGAAAATTAGTTTTTAGAAATGTCTCGATGTATTGTCTTTAGAAGTGTATTATTCAACTTCTGTTTTTGTTAAAGAAGGAAACGAAAATCGCAATACATATATTGAAACGGCACCCATGTATTGTGACAGAATCAAAATCGGGACCAAGTAGATTGTCCCGGTCCTAGTTCTTAGATGATACAGAGACATATAGGAGATTTAAAACAGAGTATAATTGGTGGGTTACCTTTTAATAAACATGTTGATGACCATTTCAACAAATATATTGCATTTGTTGGAAGTGTGGGCAAAGATAATTCAAAAGACAAGACACGCAACACCCAATAAACTGAGAAAAAAAACAAAAACAACCAAGGAAGTCCTTTAGGAGCTAGGTTTGTCATGGTACCTTGAGCTGGAACTCCTTCTTGGGTGCTACAGGGGGTTCGGGGCTATCGCTGGGGTCGTCGTCGCTGCGCTCTGAGATGAGGTTGACGGGTGGAGCCAGGCAGTAGACAGGCAGCTGGTAGCGGTTCCCCAGTTCGTCGTAACACTCGGCGAGAGTACCTGGAGAGGGGTGTCCAAGAGAACAGGACACGTTGTTTCACTGACTTAGTGTGCGAGTGTCTTTTCCCAGATATTTCAGATGCTAGGTAGGGCTGGTACCAATACAGTGGCTTCGATACTGGTTCCAAAACGATTCTTTTTTCGATACCAATTTCATAAAATCCATTTTTTTTATTTTTCGGCTCCTACTACGCGTCTATGTGCATAACATAAGGGTTTTTCCTGCCTGCCTCTACGACGTGTAACGTTAAACAGCCAGTCCCCAGCATTATTAGATCTTGGTAGAAGCGTGCTGCGTGCTACTGACTATGTTTACATGCACATAATATTCAAGTTTTTGCCCTAATATTATATTCCGACTAAGCTGTTTACATGGCTAATGAAAGTAAGTATACCACTAATATTCACGTTTACATGTAGCCGTGCAAAATATGATTTATTTTCAAAGTTTAGCAGCGGTGGAGGACTTGTTGGACCGTGCGAACACAGCGTCCCTCTTTCATTCCTTCAACCAGCTTCTCGAAAAGGTCGGCGTAGCGATGTGTGCGAATATCCAAAAACCTGTTGATGTCCAAGTCTTTGATAATGTTTAAAAATTGCTGTTTTTTTCTCCTTATCGGGTCTGCAGTAAGGCATGGATACCCGACCCGAGCCCGACGGGTCCCGACGGGTCAGGCCGGGTTCGGACAGATATTTAGAAATGATGGTCGGGTTCGGGTAGGGCTCGGTCACATCAGTGTGATAAGGCATTTGTTGTAAAATGGTGCTGCGGCTCCTTTAAGAGAGCTCAGTGTGTGTGTAAAGTGGGCAGAAGAGAGATAGAGAAAGAGGAAGCAGACGTGTAGATGCGACCGGAGCAGAGTTGGTGGAATAAGTTTATGTTTTGTACACAGTGTGTGCGGTGTCCGAGATAAACCCCAGACTGAAAACCAAGTTCATTCATCTGCTCACCAGAAACGGGATTTTAACCCCGACGTTATATAACGTCGGCCCTGGAGGTAACGAGTCTCCCCTGGTTTTCTGATCACGGTCGGAATCGACGCAAGCAGGAAAGGTTAACACATTGAACATTTTAGATTAAACAGCTTATTAACGTGCGCTTGTTGCCCCGTGTGCGCTGATGCGCTCATCTGTTGACATTTCCGAATGCCTTCCAGTTGCTTAATAAAAGCGGGCTTTCCACACAAACAAACGTACATGTGTCATTAGTATGAGAAAAAAAAACAACGAGATTTTAACTGTGTCGGGCTCGGACATAAATATCATAATGCCTGACGGGCTCGGGCCGGGTTCAGTCACGGCTCTGTCGGGCTCGGGCCGGGTTCGGATGGAAAAATTCGGCCCGATCCAGGCTCTAGTCTGCAGCCTTGCATTCTGTTGGCTGGTTAGTTTGTGTACAGCAATCATAGCAATGCACAGAGCTGACTGTAGCCATAAACAGGCAAGAGGCCGTAAACTGCAGTAAAAACCCAGATTGAGACGCATATTCTGAATGCACTGTATACAGTACATGTCCAAAGAATGCCTCTAAAACCCCAATAATACCGGAATATCCCACGTCTTAATCGGAAAATGCTATTTCGGAAAAAGGCCTTATTCGGAATATCCAACCGGAATATGCTGTTTACATGACATGTACCAAATTCGGAATAATGTTATATTCGGAATAATAGTGGAATATTGGTGTGCATGTAAACATACTGACTGATGCTGATGAGATTCACTCCTTAGGTATTGAATGACGAGGCATTTTTGGATACTATAGAGGCAATTCGGTCGGTGCCTAAAAAGTATTGAATTCGGTACCCGGCCCTACTGCTAGGTGGTTTTGTTGTTGAGTTTTTTGTCCTTACCATGTGGCAGTGTGATACTGGCTCCGTCCACTATAGCCTGGGCCAGCTCGTGGTCGTTAAACTCCAAGGCCACGGCCGCAGCTTTCAGGGCATCCCAGATCTCCTTCCGGCCCTCGAAGGCCGGCGCTGTGTCCCAGAACTCGTCCCGCTTGCTCCGTAGCTGGCCCTCGGTCATCGGATAGTCGCTCTTCCACTTGGGACGATCTTTCTTTAGAGGCTCGTTACGTCCTGGGATGGGAAGGAACAGCAAGGGAGGATCGGTACAGATAGTCAACAGATCTGCGATTTATTTTGGTTTGAAACAGTCCACAACAAGCGGGTACAGTCCCCATTTCCTGGAAACTCTTGGGCACAAACTGCACCTTTTATGCTCATATTTAGCCATCATCCTGTTTTTTGTGATCCAATACTGTTTTAATGGAAATAGTGGTTGAATATAAAAATGACAACTGAGCAACAGAGAGATAGTGACATTTACTGACAAACACGGGGAAGTACAGAGCATTAAAAGTCTAAAAATGTCCAACATTTACAAGATATAAAGATATATACATTTCTGTGTGATGCTAAAATATTTTCATGTTCAAGTTTCATGTTCATGTTTTTAGGCTACAAAATTTTTTGTCACATACAGCAAACATCTCCTCACTCTCCGTGAGCTGCCTGTCCTCTGAACACACTGTAAAAAAATGTGGTCTCTGTAGACAGCCCAGGCTCCACAAACGCCAACAAAAACAAACTGGCCAACCTGCACCACCAAACATAACAAACAGTCTTCCAGCCAATAACCCGAAAAGAAGGATTTTGGGGGTAGGGGTTGGAGGGGTCAGTGCGCGGAAGCACAGAAGGGAGGGGGAGGGGACGGGATGAGGAGGAGGGAGGGGCGAGCTAGTCTCAGTTTTGTTTGAAAATACTTCGAACGTCAATAAGAAGTAACGTCACCCAACATCGCTTAGAGCACCTTTAATAATAATAATAATAATAATAATAATAATAATAATAATAATAATAATAATACCTTGCACTCATTCGAATATGCGATTATGTGTCGATTGTTGCAAATAGGTCTGTAACTAGCAGCTTTTCATTGCCAATTAATCGGTCGATTATTTTCAGAAAATGGTGAAAAATGTCGATCAGTGTTTCCCTAATCCCAAGATGACGTCCTCAAATGTCTGTTTTGTTCACATCATCATATGACATTCATGTCATAGAGCAGTGAAGAAACTATTATTTACAATATTCACATTTAAGAAGTTGGAATCAATTTTTCAATTATTAAAAAATAAACTGATTCATCGATTATGTAAATAGTTGGCGACTCATTTATTAGTCGACAACTAATCGTTAATCTTTACAGCTCTAGTTGCGGATACTAATTTTTAGCAAATCTGCTATTGGTAATTCATAAGCTTGCATTCATACTCATAACTCAGAAGTTACTTTACCAATATAAACATTTTGGCATCCTGAGGGGAAAAAAAATACAAAATACAAATGTGAGTGAAGAAAGCCTGAAAGCACCTTACTAAAGTTGTGCATTTCTGCAGTGCCATATTAAGGTGCTCTGTTTTTGTACCAAGAAAAGCGCCACATAATGCAAAGAATAGAGAGATTGATTCGAGAATAACACGTCGTTCCCATTAATTCATATCCTTTGCTTTCATCTCTTAACATATGATAAACAGAGCCGAGAGAAACGCTAGCTGTCACCAGAGACAGAGAACATCCCACCCCCCCCCCCACCCAACACTGTCATCCCAATCTAAAATTAGGAGGTCATTCAGGGTTTGCAATATGCATGAAGCATGTGGAGCATATATCTGTCTAACCTTACCTGTGTTTCCCACCATGCAATATTAAACACAAAGCACACCTAGGCCAGGAGAGCACTTCTATTAATGGAGGTCTGAGGGTCATGCTCAAAGACAACATGCGGCCAACATTTCTGATCACCATTCCCAGTGGTGGAAGAAGTATTCAGATCCTTTACTTAAAAGATGCAGTAGGTAAGACTTAAAAACTAGCTTTCTGTCATATTTGCTGAAACTGACCCTATGTTCCAGTAGAACTACATGAAGCAGGTAATTTAAAAGGAGAATTCCTACCAATTTTTACGTTAATCTTGATCGCTATAAATATGCGTGTACTTTCGTTTGAAAAAAAAAAAACGACCCGAATCGGGACGGGCAACATGGAGTAGCTGCAGCTACGTGTACAAGCTTCCACTGAGCTAAAACTGCGTGTCAATCACTGCTCACGCGCATTCATTCTCCCTTGTGGGGGGAGGGGCTTAGGAGACCGTTTTGGGCTTTAGCAGAAAGGGGGGAGGGACTGAGAAGTTGTCGATGTTCAAAAGTCCTGGATCTTCACAATCCTACCTACAGCACCTTTAAGTCAAAGTACTAATACCGCACTGTAAAAAAATACTCTGTTACAAGTAAAAGTCCTGCACTGAAAATGTTACTTAAGTAAAAGTATACGTATCATTAGGAAAATTTATTTACAAATCCTCATGTTTTAGAAACTGGAAAGGATCAAAACAGTTTGGTCAATCAACTAAGTGTCTAATCAGCTCATCATTTCAGATGGACTTGCAGGTCTATATTGTTGAGGTAATTTAATTTATAATAAAACGTATTTCATAAAACTACATGTGTTTTGTGAGCAAAAATCTTAATTTGTAAAGGAACCAGTAACTAAAGCTGTCAGATGAATGTAGTGAAGTTAAAAAGTACAATATTTGTCTCTGAAAAGCAAAAGTAGAAAGTGGCATGAAAAGAAAGTACAAGTAGCATTAACAGTAACATTTGTACTTAAGTACAGTACTTGAGTTGATATATTTCGTTACATTCCACCACTGACCGTTCCACAGTTAAACATCTGAACATTCCCTAGTAATTCTGCAAGCTATGGCCAAAGACACCACAATTTACCACAACCTGCAATTGTCTGGGGTAACATTTTTCCACTATGGGTAGTACTTTAACACAAGAGCTTGTGGTACAACGGTGGGTTTTCCTTTTGTTTTAAATGGTTGCTAAACTGCCAAATCATTTCAGTTTATGTTGTCAAAAAAATACATTTAGTACTCGTCAAAAATGTCCAAAACGCCTGCGAGGCAGAGATGCCAGTCACTGAGGAGTGGAGGGATGGAAAATGGAAGAGGAGTACGAAGGAGACAGAACACACCTAAGAGGTTGCATTTCTCTCAAACAAATTATTTATAGTGCAGGCGGCTTAGGAGGAGTAATTTGGACGACACGGGGTGGTGTAGGATTAGCACTTGGTAGAGGAGTAAAGCAAAGGGGCTTCCTCGCTACCGCTCAGCCAAAGTGGTAGTGGACATGTGGTGTCTATATAGAAGACACATGGGCTTTGAAGTGCAATATCTATCCTAATGTGGTTCATATATTAGGCCTGTTAAGACAATTATGTCAAATTTTTTACATAATCGCGGTTACTTTTTTTAACCGCTATTAATTGCTAACATTAGCTAATGTCTAAAGGCGTATGGTAATTGTTGATTTTGTTTAGATATGCCAAATTGTAATTATATAAGTGATTATTGGTCAGACTAAAAACTTACTTAAAAGAGTAAACTTACTTAAGACTTAAAATAGGACGATTATCTAGCCTGACAAGCCAGACCCACATCAAGATGTTGGGTCTGGGAACTCACCATTGGCAGGGCTCAATCCGAGGGGCGGGATAAACAGGTTGTCTTTCAAATTCCCTCTGCACGCAATAGTATAGCGCTACAACCAACCAGAGCAATGAAGAAGGTAGCGGAGCTAGTTGATAGATTAAACTTTGGCCGTATCTGGTTGGCAAAATTCCGAACACATCTTCCTTTTTTAAGAATGACTTCAGTGCCATCTTCTTTGTTTTCAAGTAGCGGGGAATTCACGCGGAACCGTCGCAACTCTGCCGTCCTTATGTTAAGCCCGCCCACCGACTCTATACACGATGTGATTGGCCTGACTAGAGTTTGGTTTTTCCAGCTCGCAAGCCAACGGAGAGTTGCTAGACTGACCCTGGCGCTAGGGTACGTCTAGATTTCTAGGCTAACGATTATCAGGTTTCACTCAAAATGTTGATGTCAGTATCGGCCCCAAAAAACAAGTTTTGTTGTTTTTACCTTTGTTAAAATGTTAAGTTGTGAGATTTAGAGGGTCTGATAGGTTAATTCTGCTTCTGTCGGACAGAGCAATGCAAGCTGTGTCCGCCTGCAGGACGTAGCTTCATATTTGGACAGGAGGGGTATCAATCTTCTGACCCAACTCTCAGCAAGAAATGGAATAAGCGCATTTACCACAACGTCCAACTATTCCTTTACATGATGGTGCACTTTGTTCATTTTGCTGCGGATCTATTTATAAGGTTACGCTTATATGCAGTTTGGTGCACATGGTTTAATCTACGGAATATGATTATGCACATTCTTCTTTCTCTCTCTTATTACACTTACCGTTATCCTGTCATGTGCATAAATGTCTTGCTACATATTGCTTATGGCAGAATCCACTCCACTGTTGACATATCATTAAAGTTGGCTAAATAATGTCATGTGAGCTACTCTGTGATTTCAGCTGCAGCGTTTTAATGACCCCCCTTCCTAAGACGAGGGCTGAATGAGAACTGGTTCTCTCTTCAGAGTCAACACGAGGTCTACAGAGTAGTGGTCACCCGATACTGCTTTTACAATGGCCGAGGACAATATTTAGAGAGCAGGGCGACCAATGGACGGTCTGTTCTTCTGCCATGGTACTGTCACCAATACGTGTCCTCCAGCATACAGGATTCCAAGAGAGTAAGCTAAACTCTATACAAAAACAAAATGCAGAACAAAACCCACTGCCGAATTATACTGTATGTAAAACACTGCACAGAAAAGTAATATAAACAAAATCTTTTTTTTACATTTTATGGCAATAAGTGTGGTGCGATGGACTGCGTGTGTGAAAAGCGGGAAGTAACGAAAGGAAGTGAGTCAACAAATGATGATCTATCAAATCTAACTGAGGCAGACCAAAACAGAGACGTAAAGCAATGCATTACAGACGCGTGAAGCAATATCAGGGTGTTCTCATCCAGCTGGGCTTATAAAAAAAACAACAGGTGCCACGTGATGAAGCTATAGTGAACCGTGTTGTATTTACGAGTGTTAATGAAATGCCGCCATAAACCAAGTAGGAGCGAGGATCACATAGCAGGCTCCTCGGTGCGTATGTCAAACATAACAACACACCCAACAACCATAGGTGGCTGTTAAAGGATAACTTGCTTCTGGGAAAAGAATGTGCAACAACACAATGTTTCTTT